>NC_041397.2:295886625-296006625 GCF_900747795.2 Erpetoichthys calabaricus | reverse complement strand
TTGATCTCAAAGTGCAAAAAATGATATGAAAATGAGTAACGTAACACAGAGAGCTACAGTGCATGTGAACTATTGTCAAGGATCTGAATCATCTCCATCATCACGACTGCTGCAGTCTTCACCATTACCCCTCCTTCCTCAACCCACCTTTGCTAGCATCTATAGCATCTATAATGGTAGGCACCTGTTTCTTCCTCTATGGTGTTGCTTCTCTTGTAAATGTCTCCATACGGTGGATGCGTGTAATTAGCAGCTGTTTTGTACATCTGGTATATTTAATTGCTATAATATTATTTAATGTCTTTATTTTATATGGTGCTATTAACAATATTCATCTTTACAAGATGCTTTAAAGAGCAAACAAGACAGCAGTACAATTTCAGATTCACAAACATAACATGAAAATAAAAATTTAGACACCCACAGTAGCTTGGAAGTGAACTTAACAGATTTTAAACAGTGGACATTTAAATGAGTTATATAACAGTAAATGAAAAAAGGATACATATGGATTATACACAATACGTGCAATATAATACTATAACACATAGTAACAGAACAGAGAAAATTCATTTTGCAAACCTTCATATTCATGTTCAGGGTCCAGGTGGCTGGAGCCTGAGCCAACAGCACTAAGAACTATGTAAGAGCCAGAGCCGTGCATGTGGAGTCAGTCTGTCAGAGGGCAATTGAGGGTGGTAGGTGCCAGCCCCCAGAGAAATCCATCTCGTGCCAACTCATCCCTGATCACACGAGAGAAGTGTGCATATGGTCGATTCAGCAGGTCCTGCACTTCAGCAGTGAAGGTCCCCCAACCCTCACCTGTTTGCCACACACAGCTGTTTTTATAACCCCATCTTAGTCTTTCTACATTCAAACTGGCATTCAGTGGTCAACAGTCTACTGACGTACATTAAATCTGTCTTTGGGATATATTCTAGTATTTCCCATATTTCTCCATCCAAGACTGCCACCAGTTGTGTCTCCCTGTCCTTGGTTCCTTAACCACTGGCCTCCACAATTACCTCAAACTGATTCCAATAAACTTCCCAACTGCTAGCCCCATCATACCTCACTGGCTGCTTTCATTTCGGGGTGTCAGATTGCCTCAATGCAGGCCATAATGCGGCAAGCTCATCCACGGGCTCCTCCTTCTATTTTAGCCATGGTGGGGGTGATGAGGGATAATCGGCATCTGCCATTTTTTCTCTTCTAAAGGTGTCCTCCCTCAGTTGTGGTTATCTGGGATGGAGTATCCCACTTTCTGACACCACTGTAACACCTACAGCCAGTCAGAGAGGAACAACCCAAGAACATGTTTCAGGAGTTTCTCAGCACTGATGAGCATTTATTAACTTCCTTCCAACTAAACCCCCACTACTCTAGCCATGGGTGACACCTCAACTTTTTAATCGCAGTCAGACTCATTTAACTCTTGTACACTGTTCATCTTCTGCTTCAGTGTTACAACCCAGAAACACACCGTTCTTTCGATTTTGTTTCTCTGTACTTGCTCCGTTCATTCTATTCTCACACACCATACTGTTCCTTGTTGTCCGCACATGTGCCACTACTGCACAGTGTGTTCTGCTCTTCATCACTAATGCCAAGCAAGAGTGCATTCATTCCAGCAGCTTCCATCCTCAATCCTGTCTTTCGCTCCCCTTCCACCCTTTGGCGTGGGACCTCATCCTCATGTGCCTTCTGAAAGCACAGTGCAAAGCAGCTGTCCAGCCACATGGCTGTCTGAATCTCCAGCCTGATCGTTATATATAGACGCGTGAGTCACTGTTCACATGAGAGAAGACGCTGACTCCACAGACAAACCAGGCACAGTCACGGTCTTTCTTCAGATGGAAACTAGCACTTTAATACATATAGATACAGCAAATAAGCAGTAACGGTGCCATGTTAATGGCCAGGTTAGACTGTTCGCCACATCAGCCATCGGCTGACCGGCATGTTACACAGTGAGGCTGCGAACCTGCGGTTGCCTTGGCAATGGACAAGCAATCCCTGCCTGCGTTAGTAGAGTTTCAGTATCTCTAGATTTAATTTTTCCTGAGCTTCACATACACAATATTGTTTTTTTATCAATCAACAACACCTACCATTTAAATCATGCAGTCACAGCATTTAAAATCATGTGATCATAGTCCAACGTTTTCATTGGTAGAAGGTTTTTCCTCATTGGTTAGTGGAGTTGCTAGGTTTTTGTCTTGCAGTAAGTAAAATACTGCGTACATACGAGCTTCTTCCATTGTACTATGACCGGAATTAAGTCATATTTGGACATCTCCTTTACCTTATAACATCAGGAAAGACCTAGTAACTCCAAAAACAAAAAAAAAAAAAACTCATAGATTGCTAGGTTTTCCATTGCATGTGAGAAGTGTGCAAACTTTTGCATCCACTTATGGACCTGCATTGGTAGTTTTGGTGCACCGTGCAGCTGGGGAAGTTTTGTGGTCTCGATACCTTCACTATATATATGATAATAATAATTCTTTGCATTTATATAGTGCTTTTCTCACTACTCAAAGCACTCAGCAATTGCAGGTTAAGGGCCTTGCTCAAGGGCCCAGTAGAGCAGGGTCCCTATTGGCATTTACAGGATTCGAACCAGCAACCTTCCGATTGCCAGATTGCCAAATAATACAAAGAGTACACAACACATGTTTCACCCTTATTGGGGCTCATCAGGTGTACACACTTTTGCATCCCCATATGGGGATTAAGCCTCGGACGTCAGAGCGTAACGTGAAGCCTCTGACGTTGCACCACAGTGTCTGGTTTGCTTATTTGACAGGGTGAAGATCAAAGTATTACATTGTTAGGTCTGAGTTGCAATCTAATGATTAGGTGGTTATCTAGCAGGTAATGCTTGTGGTTGGTCAGCCAGTCAGCAAACATCAGCCATGTTGTGAGAAGCAGGTCATAGATATATTATTCAGTATCTGCCAAATAATACAGTGAGCGTGAGGTACGACATTGGACACACAATAGATGGCGTTTACACTCACTGCATAAACACCATCGTTGCTGCACTTTTCCACTGTGTGTGCAGTTTGAATGTAGAAGCATTGTTCGAACTCCAGATCGAAAATCTCTTGAATTTAGCTATTTGAACTCTGTAACATTCGAAGTTAGCTGTCGCTCCTCAAACCCCGCAGACAAACGTCCAAGACACCAAGTAAAAGCACTAGAAATATTTTTAATTTCTTCTTTTTCGATATTGTGCCACAGTAGACACCACAATCACACCTAATAAACAATAAATCAATAATCACAATACAATAAATCAATCCTCTCCCAGCAGCTCCTTCACTCTACCTCCCAACTGGGTCTCACATAGTCCTTTATATAGTCCTTGACCCGGAAGTGCTCCTGCCCTGTCCATGTGATTTAATAGCACTTCCCTGTCAGATGAAGACTTGCATTTTTCTTCAGCCCAGAAATACTTCTGTTCTTCTGTCCCCGTGACTTGGGAGTACTTCCGGGCTATAGGGAAAATAAAAATCCCCGTGTCTCCCTGCAGTGTCACACGATGGCAGCCACGGCACCCAGCTGGGCTGTGAAGCCGAACTCCATCTCCCATGGTGCCCTGTGAGAATCTGGGGCACTTCCATGCTGCAGGGAAGACGCCATCTAGCGTCCTGGATGTGTCGGCCGGGATGAACGTCCGGCCGTCCATCACAATATATATATACCGTATATACTGTAGACTTCCATTTATGGGGATTTCCATACATTTTGGTGACACCATACAGAACTGACACTTTTTATTTACACTTTTTATGCCCTTCCTTTTACAACTGTAAACCCAGGCAATTAGACAGAGCACCAGAACAGGCAGTAGAAAGAGTTACACATTCATTCATGTACTATAGACAGTAAGTTTTATTTTTTAAATATTATAATTAGTGCCATAAAGTAAGCAAATAGATGCACATTTGCAAAGCATAAACCTTGATAGTGCTAGATGTGAGTTTATGAACTGGAGCCTCCGTTACTGCAAAACAGGTGTGAGGCTTCCAAAAGGGCAGGAAAGAGCTTCAAACTCCTCACTCCAATGGCCTGTCTCAGGCTTTGTAAACCTTAAAGGGAATGAAGCCCCAGAATAACCTTGAGATGTCTTAACTATCACAAACGCCCCTTCAGTAGAGGGTAACCGCAAGCCATGGTTGGTGAAAAGATGGGCTAACAGTGAATGTAAATAAAAAGAAAAGGATTTATTTTCAAAAATATAAAAATACAAGGAAGCTACTTCCGGGTGCTGAGCAAGCAGCAGCCTTTTTTACAGAAACCCCATATTTCTCAGTTTTATTTATTTATCTATTTAAAGAGCTTCTGTAAAAAGCCAAAAGTTCTATCTATCTATCTATCTATCTATCTATCTATCTATCTATCTATCTATCTATCTATCTATCTATCTATCTATCTATCTATCTATCTATCTATCTATCTATCTATCTATCTGTTAGCTGTGTAAGCCCGTGCTGTAAAATGCCCGGGGTCCTAGAAATTATTGAAATCATCAAATACAAAATCCTGAAATGTAGAGATGTCGGGTAACTGAAAGGAACTACTCTGGATGTCTCTCTCCTAGGAGGATTCATTTTGCCGATGTGGTCGATTTGCTTCTATATTAGCGGCTTAGCGACTGTGTCTTTCTTTGGAGGTTTCATTTTGCCAACATGCTTATGTTGCTTGTGCATTAGCAGTGGAAGGAAAAGTAACAGAGATACATTTTTGCGATGTTTCTGGTTAAGTGAGTGAATTTTTCTTCAGAGGTTTCGTTTTGCTGATGTGCTGGCCTCGCTTGTGTTATTAGTGGCTAAGTGAGGTTTCTGTTCCCTCGGAGGTGGAGCCCTTAACCTGACTCCAACTCTCACTTCCGGGCCGGACAGACACACACACTTCCACGCGTAGACATTTATATATAAGAAAAGCTCTGAAAAGCAGAAAAAAGAACAAGGAGTTACCTAAAGGCGAATCTCCATAAACAAATCAACAGACACATTCTCTTAATCAAATCCCTTAAAACAAGAGCAATAATAATGGAAAAACCAGAGAATGCAACCATAAACAAAACTACTCACAATTCACAACACTGAATGATTCCCTCCTGAGCTGCCCCTCCCCATGGTCTTTATAGAGCCAGGGGGAGGTTCTTCAATGGAGATTGACAGGTGGCCCAGCCTCTTGGGGCTCCACCCACATTGAATATGAAGCATACATTTAAAAGGGACAGAACTCCAATACCTAATTTCATATATCAGTAAAAAAAACTGAGAGACATACAAAAATGACACAAAACAATAACAAAATACACATATCTTCATTTTTCATACACGACAATGTGTATTTCAGGAGGCGCATAAGCTTGTAGTTACATTCAATCTTCTGTGTTTAGCTCATCATCTGGCTTTGTACATCTTTCTTCTTTAGTGACCTGTCCGATTCACATAAATCTAAAACCTGTCTCTAAGCCCGCAACCTTTCTTCCTGGAGGAGTAAGAAGGACTTAAAAGAATGCCTATGACATGCCTTATAATAAAGTACAATTGTAAAACCAGTTACAAGTAGATTGATTATGGCCTCCAAACCAAACCATTCCATTTGCTTAAGAAATGTCAGTGGCTTAGTTCTTTCTTTACGTCACCAATTCTTAAATGACGCTATACAGTACAAGCACTTACGGAAATATGAAGTGTTAATCTACATTTCAGCTGCCAGTGCTTGTTTCCTTTGTCTCGGGTGGCCTTGCCCTGTTTTCCCACTAATTCTGCACACCATCCCAGTCTCGATTAGACTCCGTATCGCCAGGTTTTTACCATTGGTAACTGTCTAGCCCTTTTACCCAGAAAATCAAGACAACTCACTGACAGTTTTTCGTTTTTTTTTTTTTAAATCCTCTAAACCAAGGCAACGTGTAAGTCAAATTTATTGTTCTCTGTTTCTTGCCTCTGCACTCTTGACTGCATACGTAACTTCAGCTGGAAGCCCCCTCTCTCCACTCCCTCTCAATTCTGTTTGTCTGCTGCGTCCGGTTTGATTAGGAAGCACATTAATTACATGCAGGATATAATTTAAGCTGTCAGATTTGGGTTTTAAAACTTGGAAAATGGCTTGTCTAAAACAATTAAATCAATAAAATTACCTAATTTAATTAAGGGAGTGATGTCTCCTGTTCAGACAAGTTATTATAATTAGGGGGCTGCTAAATAGAAATTTATTGATGTATGCCCTCAGAGGAATGTCACACTTGGTCGAGAAGCGTTGGCAACTGTTTGTCATTTACACAAATTCACTTTTAATGACATTTTACCAAATGACTTACGCTTTCCGAGTCTGGCGCTAGAAAATTTAGAATTCTACTAGACACTTATTGTGTTTGCGGCTTCTTATTTTAATGATTAGAACGAAACAAAGGCATAATGAGAAGAATTTGTCCTTCAACAGATAGATACAGCTGTCTCCTAATTTCAAGCAATCTTGAAACGTCAGATCATGTGCTTCAGACTTGTTAATCGTGTCTCCACACAGTATAGCTCTTCTCTTGTATTTCTGCCATAGCCTCCTTAGCCCGTTTTCTTGATGGACCCTAACAGTGAAGGCCGACTCAACAACTTTGCAAATGTACAGAAGTGCAAGCAGGATTGGAGCAGCGTTTGAAAGCCCATCAGTGGCTCTACCGGCCCCTCAAAGAGGCAGACCTGCTGCATTTGCCTAATTGATGAGCAGTTTGCTATTCTTTAGCTTTTAATGATTTTCCAGCCACTTTTACAGGAGAGCTTTGAGGTGCCAGTGGAAGACAATTTAATTAAACTGTGAACAGTAACAGCAAGCTCTTCAACATACTTCATTTGTTTTATCTTTTTTTTTAATTAGGAACAATACTACTGTATCGATAGATTACAGTTTTAATTGAAGCCATCTAGAATTTAATTACTCAAGTATATTTGATGCAGTTAAGACTCATTACTATGTATTCTATCTGGAGTTTTCTGGTGATGTGTCCAAAGCAAAGCAGAGAAATAAAGGTATGGATAACCAAAAATCAATTCTTACAAATGTGTTTTGGATAATGGACTATCTGTAAAGCAGACCCCAGTTTGTGAGATTCAAGGATGTGAGCAACACTGGAGCACCACAATTAACAGGCCTGTCTCCTCTTTACTTCGCTCTGTACACCTCCAACTATAAATATAACACCAGGTCATGTCACTTTCAGAAATTCCCAGATGACCCTGCACTTGTGGGGTGAATTGATAAGGGGGGTGAAGTAGAGGAGAGGAGTCACATGGAGAACTTTATTTCTTGGTGCAAAAAGAATTGTCTGCAACTTAACATCAGCAAAACCAAGGAACTGCTTATTGACTTTCACCACACCAAAGAGCCTCCACATCCGATCACCATCAAGGGAGTGGATGTACGGGTGGTCCACACTTACAAGTACTTGGGGGTGCACATCAATGACAATTTGGACTGGACTCGGAACACAAGAATGAGCACAGCAGGCTATTCTTTATTAGGAGACTGTTTTCCTTTAATGTGGTAAGTGATATCCTTACCTCTGTGATGGCCAGTGGGATTTTCCATGTTGGTAACATCACTTCAAGAGGGCTCCACCGAATCAACAGGCAATTAAAAGGGTAAGCTAAGTTACAGAATGCACTCTGGACTCCCTGGAGGTCATAGCAAAGGAGAGAATGGAAACAAAACTGAGTGCCATTATGAACAATGCTGCACATCCTCTCTCTCTCTGACACACTAACAATGAGGACTTGCAGCCAAAGAATCATTCAGCAGAAGTGTGTCAAGAAACATGACTTGGGGTCCTCTATACCAACAGCAATATGTCCGCATAATGCATCACTGGGGCTGGGACTGCCAAGTCAGAAGTTTTCTTTTTAATTTGCTTGTTTTATAGTCATTCTTGTATGTGTCCAGTTCATTTCTTTTTATTTACTTATCTACCTATTTATGTTTTATTTAAAGAGCTACTGTAAAAAGCCAAATTTCCCACTAGGAACAAATAAAGTTCTATCTATCTATCTATCTATCTATCTATCTATCTATCTATCTATCTATCTATCTATCTATCTATCTATCTATCTATCTATCTATCTATCTATCTATCTATCTATCTATCAGTTATATAGTGCCTTTCATATCTATCTATCTATCTATCTATTGTGGTGCCCGGCGGGCGTCCATGCCCGGCCAGGACGCCCAGGAGGAGAGGAGGAGGACTTGTGCCTCCTCCAGGACACGAGGGGGCGTCCTCCCTGGTGGCTTTGGGGACCACGGGTACGGAGCTTGGAAACTCAACCCTGTAGGGGCCCGTGGTCACCGCCAGGGGGCGCCCCAATGCCTTGGGAGTGTTGGCCCTCAGTACTTCCGCCACACCGGGAAGTACTGGGGGTAAGAGACTTGAAGACACCCGGTGGACTTCCGGCTTCACCATGGGAGCTTCCGCCACACAGGGGTGTGGCTATGAGCCCTCAGGATCCACCTGGAGTCCTTCCCGGGGGAATAAAAGGGGCCGCCTCCCTCCAGTCAGGAGCGAGAGTCGGGTGGAAGAGGACAAAGCTTGGTGGAGAGGAGTGGAGGTGGACCAAAGACTAAAAGGCATTGTGAGTGTGGCCAAGGACTTAAAGGGGTGATTGGTGCTGCGGCACTGGGTTGTGTGCACTATTCTATTGTAAATAAACGTGTGTTGGGTGAAACTATCAAGTCTACCTGTCTGTGTCCAGGCTGTTCCCCACACTATCTATCTATCTATCTATCTATCTATCTATCTATCTATCTATCTATCTATCTATCTATCTATCTATCTATCTATCTATCTATCTATTTTTTATTTCCTTTCATATCTATCTATCTATCTATCTATCTATCTATCTATCTATCTATCTATCTATCTATCTATCTATCTATCTATCTATCTATCTATCTATCTATCTATCTATCTGTTTTTCCATCTGTTTTGAAAGTCGGTCATTGATATCTGGAAGGTTGCCTGTTCAAATCCCATTACTGCCATAAGGGTACCTTGAGCAAGACCCTTAACCTAACAATTGCTCCAGGGGGTGTTTACTCCAAAGGTCATGCGAAAAGACAATTTTCCCTCTGGGATTAATAAATTATATCAAAAAATCAAACAAAAAAAATTAACTCAGTTGTGAGACTCTGGGCCTGAAGTCAAGCCTAAGATAGACAAACTCTAGATAAGGTGCCAATCCATCACAGGGGGTACTGAAATTAGGCAAAATGCATTGAAAGTACTTGGACCCCTTCACTTTCTGTACATCTTAGTGGATTGTAGACTTAATTTTAATTTGTTTTTTTTTTATTTGATTTGATATACTTTGGATCATAGAACATGTATCATGGAACATATTTTTGCTACGTATGCCAGCTCACTAGCTGTAAGTGAGACTACTGAGATCAGCTGACTGAAAAGATGGGAAAAAAGGACTTGGTTGTTTGTTGTTAAAATGCACTGTGTGTAAATAATATCTCGTTCAGAGACTTGCACAAGAGAAAAGATGAGTCCAGATTTCTAAAAAAGATCAGTTTTATTGTCACCTCAAAGTTATCCTGTTGGCTGTTTCTTCAGCACTCTCAGAAACCCCAGCATGCATGCCGTGATGCTGTCATCATCCTGCAGTCATTCCCTTCTCAGATTAAAAGAGCAGACAGACTTCATGCACAAGTGAATAAACAGCAAGTGAACACACGACCAGGTCAGCGGCCGGTTTTAAATGTTTCCCAGACCAACCAACAGGTGACAGATGCGTTACGCGGCAAGTCCCTGAACTTGCAATTGCACCGGTGGTGGACAAGCAATCACTGCCTGTGTTAACAGACTTTCGGCACACAGCACAGTTGGGGAGTTGTCAGGGTCTCAAATATCTCACAGTCAAAATATACATTTTTAAAAGCTATCTGTACTGTATGTACAGTACATATAACGTTTTCGATAAGAGTTGTGGAGGGAAGGGTATGCTAAGTCTGCATACGTAAGCTCGTTCACTAGCGGTAAGCAAGTCTAGCTGATGGAAAACAATAGGAATAAAAAATAACTACGTTTTTTGTTAAATTGCACGAGAAATCTATAACAAAAAATTCAAATATTAACTTTTAAAAGCACTTTCATACATACAAATAGCTGTATGTGTACATGTTTTCAATTGGAGTTGAGGGTTGCATTGTGTTCATTGGGTGCCTGCGCTAACTTTGCTGGACTTACGAACAACTTGGACTTGTGAACACACTCTCAGAATGGAACTCATCTGTGTGTAGGGGACTTAATGTATTTTAATTATTTCTTATGGATTGTTAGACATAAAAAAGAAGAGTGAGACCATCTCAGAAAGGAAAGTCGAGGATGGAACAGAAGTTGATTAAAAGTAGGAGGATCTAAACAAATTGGAGCAGAAATTTGAAATAAAAGCCCAATGATATTTAGAGAAAAAAAAATGATCCTGAAGGTAGAGAGAAAAGTCTGAATCTCTGTCATTGATGCTGAAGTGTTGTAAGTATATTATTTTTTATTAGTATATATATTTTGGATTTAGTCCTTTATCTTTGTATTTTACATTTATGCTTGTAGTGAGAAGTCAAGCAAAATGACACCTTTTATTGGCTAACTAAGAAGATTACAATATGCAAGCTTTCGAGGCAACGCAGGCCCCTTCTTCAGGCAAGATGTAATCAATGGTAACACCCTAGTACTACATTTATGCTTCAATAAATAAGCCTAACTTTTTTAATATTAATTTGATCTAAATCTGGTCCCAGGTTCAGATGGAAGGGAGGTGTCAATTTAGGGGTTTCATTGATGGGTTGAGCAGGGTTAGGGATGTTAGATGTAAGTCTGTTGGACACAGGACTGCAACATCAAACCAAACCTGTTAACGTCTCGACACCAGATGCTAGTGTCCCGGTTCTGCTCATTTATTTTCTCTGTGTAATTCATTTTATACAAGTACAGTATGCCTTGTTTGTTTAATTTTAATATTTTCTATAGTATATGTTTATTATACTTTCCAAAGGTATGTCTGCATCTCATGTGGGGCTTCAAACATTTAAAAGACTGCACTGCGGCTCTCCTAGTGTCTCACTGCCTTTTCTCTCTTACCCCAGACTCCCTCTGCTCCAATTGGGGCTTCCGAGCTACTGTGCCCCTTTGAGGAGGAAGATTTTGTGTTCTTTTGACTAGGAGGTGGAGTCGAGGCAGCCAGTTCAACAGTTGTCCCTTGTGCGGCCAGATCGCTCCTGAAAGAGACTTGTGTTTGTCCTGCCTGTTCTGGAATAAAGTTTCTGTCTCTTGGAAAACCCTGAGTGCTCCTGTGCAACTTTGTGACCCAAGCGTAATAACTTATGTATGCTGTGTGTATAATTTTTCATTATTGTGTAGTTAAGTTTCTGTGTGTGTATTCATGTTCTGTAACGTCCCTAATGTGTTGATGGTGGTTCCCAAAGCGGTGTGACCCCCCCTGTCTGTCTCCATGTTGAACTGCCTATAGCCCTATAAAGGCTGGGGAAACCCACCGTTAAATGTGATTCATTTGTCTGTTCTTGGTAGTGTAGTGAGTTCTTTTGCATTTTTTAGAAATATTATTTGGTTTATTGGATTCTGTATTTCTTTTTGACCCATCTCTTTGGATTCTCTATTAGGACTTTGCTTCCTACCAGATTGCCTTCGGGCATGTCCATTTTTCCTTTTTATGCTCTTTGAGCATTTTGAAGTTTCTGAGTGTCATGATGTGGCATGATTTTGGGTCCTCAAAGGTCAACAGTGTTTATTTCTGTCGTTAGGTCCGATTCCAGCATTGCTGGGGGCATGGTCTCTGAGGTCGGGAGTGCAAACTCTTATCCAATCTGTGAACACCAGCTGTCTGAAGTGTATCTTTGTGCTCTTTTCTCACATGTACTTTCCAGTTTTACCCCCTTGCTTTCTGGACCACATTTATTGTTTCAGTTGTGTTTTATTTATTTATTTATTTGCTTCTCATGCACATCTTCCATTTTTTGCTCAAAAAGTTTATCTCCCAGTTCACCTTTTAGAAAATAAACATTTATTTTTATAAAGAATTTATAATCTTTATATTAGAGTATGACGCATGTGCCTCTTTGGTTCACCTTCCAGGCTCATTGGAGGTAACCACTACCCCTTCAGGACACGAGGGGGGTACTGTCACTGAATTTTTTACCCGTTAAGGGCAACTGATTCTGCCCCTTCTGTTCTCTCTACTATAAAGCTGAGGCGCTCCCAGCAAGGGTTGTCTCTATCTGGAGAGAACAGACCAAAGAATGTAGCTGTGCATGAAAAATGACCGCTATAGAGAGCCTAGCATCCTCTGGTTCATTTCTGTTTTTTCGCTGCTTTATGTTTTACTATTATTTGATGCACCATTAGCTGGTTGTTTATTTTTGGATTCTGTAAATATTAAAAAGGGGTGACCTGGTTGGTGTTCCAACATTTCCTCTGTGACTAGTTTGATCCCTCAGTTGGAGATAACCAGCCAGAAGTTTATGGTTACCCTCTCCTTGTCAGGGCATTTGCTAATGTATTTCAGGACTTATACTTTTGTGGGCAGTTTCACATTTTGAAGACATGCCCCTCCAGAAGCCAGCTGGTGTCACCTGGGAGTTAACTTAATCAAGTAATCAAGTGTGTCTATCCTGGGTGCAACAGTGAGAATGCTGGCTTGTTCTCCAGCCAGTGCGGAGGCCCCTGTGAAGATTTTGGAAGTGAACTCTTTGCAACATAACAGGTAGGACTAGAGATGTGGAACTGCAGGGTAAGATTTAAGGGCCCTAAGGTCACCACCATTGCCTCCATATCTCTCTCCCTTTAGCCTGGGTAAGAGAGATAGATACCACTGGTATCCCTCTAGGCTCAGATCTAGACAGGTTGCCTAAAGATATGCATGGAATGCACCAGCTCTGCTTACTGCTAAGTATACCATGCATGACTTTGGTGAGAAAAGAGCGAGAAAAAATAAAGTATCTGAAGGTAAGCCCATGAAGCCATGGTGAGAATGTGTAAAGTGCACATAAACACAGCAAAGGATTCAACTACAGTGCACTGGACCCATGACTGGATTAAACATTGTGCCACTTTGCTGCCCATAAACGTTGCATGTTTTAGTAATTTACTGTTCATACACAACTGTTAAATATGAGCTAACACTCTGGGCAAGTGCTTATACAAAAGGAAAATGTAATGTATGGGGTGCCAGTCTATCACACTCCCATATTCCATATTCAGTCATATCACACAAATTTAGAATCACCAATTAACTTAATCTGCATGTGTTTCTAAGGATGGATGACAGCCAGGATACCCAGAGAGAGAACACAATCAAATATGTGGAAACTGTGAGTGGGATTCAAACCCAGGATGATGAAGAAGTGAGAAAATTAAGTTAACATTCACACCTTAAGAATTCAAAGTCAAAGTATCCAGAGAAGAACGCACACAAACACACATGCAAACGCCACAACGAGTGACCAGGCCATGATCTGAAGCCGGTGTTCAGGAGTTGCTGAGGCAGCAGGAGCACTCTACTGTATACCACCATTCCATCTGCGGATATTGATGGTAACAAGAGTTACAGTAAGTAGATTTCTCCATTTAAATGGAAAGCTCTGAAAAGTTTTATACAGAAGCAGTGCTAGCCGCCTTCGGAAAATATATACCTGACAAGACATTATCTATTATTCAGCATTTTCTGCACATCCTCAGTGCTTTTGTAATTTAATATTGTGGTAAGGAAACATATTGTGCCCTAATGCAGTCGCTCGTTATTCCTAATTGAATCCTGGCTCTTTTATCTGAGTTGATACTGACTTTCTTTCTGCTCTTGTTTCCTGTGTATCAGGTCTTTTCATTGCATTTCCCTGTGGCACTCTGTTCATCTGGGATCATGTGTCTTTTTCTTCATACAGATAACTCATCTTGGATGCAAGGAAAGGCCAGGAGCCACCTGTTAAAGAGGCTTAATGACCTAATCAGTCTTTCTGACTACCCTGACACTGTCATCTTGAACTGATTTTGTTTCTTAATTCCGTTTTTTCCCTACCCAATTATATCTGTCTTAACAATAGCCATATTTCTTTTTTGGCAGGCAATGTTTTTAATGTTCACTGAACCCCAGAAACATTTGTATATTTCACCTCCTGCAAAAAATCTTCCAGAACAAATATTATTCTTTCTTTCTTTCTTTCTTTCTTTCTTTCTTTCTTTCTTTCTTTCTTTCTTTCTTTCTTTCTTTCTTTCTTTCTTTCTTATGGGGGGGCATGGTGCTGAAGTATTCATTGCAGAGATTAAATCAGAGATTTCATTTCAATTACTAGCTGGTCATTCAGTATTTGTACAAACTCTACATTCTCTCCAGTTCCAAGCAACTTCCAAGGGGCTTCAAAAGGAAGCAAAACCCCACCCAGGACTTCACTGGTTTGCCTAGAAGCAGGTCTCACCCCTTACAGCCTGGCCCCGAACATAAAAAGGCACGCTTGCTAGGCCTGTACAGGTCACAACTGTGGCACAGGCTTTAAAACTTCAAAAATTCATTTCAATGTCCCAGATACACAAAAATGCCCTTCAAGGGAGAGGAAGACCAAAAACCTCTGATTTGAAATGACAAGGCAAACCATGGTTTCCTATACTATCTTTAAAGAAATCAATTACAAAATTTAAAAAGAGAAAACAAAGAAAAGGCAAAAAAGGTATGACTGAATAGGCCACTCATTTCAAAATGCAGAAACAAAATCCAAAGAAATAATTCACAAAACTAGAAAAATCAAAAACTGCTTACAATCCACAAACCAAATTGATGCTCTGTCAGATCAATCTTCTCATCCTCAATTTAAAGACCGAAGGTGCTTCCAACTGGTGATTCCACATTTTGAGCTGCCACAGTTGAGCTGCTCTACTGATCAGTGTGCATTTTGCAGTTACCTAGTTACCTATAATACTAGTATGTCATTTAAAACACACTTTACAAAACTATCCAAAGCATGTTTTTCCCATTAAAAAAAAAGAATATTCAGCATACAAATTATTTCATGCATTTATTTCTAGCAGAATTGACTACTGCAAATGCGTTATTCATTGTTCAACTTATTCTTTATGCAGCTATCAGTTCATTCAAAATGCTGCTGCAAGAATCATTACAAAAACCAGAAAGTACAAACACATAACTGGAGTTCTCAATGCCTTACACTGGTTCTCAGTTAATTAAGATAATCCAGCATTCTTTTTGAAGTGGGAATTTGGAATGTATGAGTTCCTAATCAGAATTTTCAATGGGAACACTTTCTTAAGGTGGATTTCCACCTCAGAAACTCAGAGCTGGTCTGTCAAGTCCAAGTTTGTATAGACTTCAGATTATGACATCAATTCAAAATTGGGACCTACAACTCAAACTTTATTGAAAGTTGTAATATTATACTGTTTATAAGCACTTCTGTCATTTTGTGTCTCATTAAATCACTTAGTGCTACCCAATTTCTGTTCATGAACATGTTGCTATGGTGTTTGGATACACAAAATACCACATATGTGTTGTTATCAACTGGTATTTATTCCTATGGAGCAATTGCAGCAAAGGTTTTCCTGCATGCATCCATTTTGGTTTTGTGAATGTTTACCTGAAACGCGATCATCTTGGGTGTGATGTCATTCTCATCTCTGACATCCAGCTTCTGAGGTAAATGGAGCGCAGCATTAGAGCTGATTCCATAAAGTACTGGTGCAAGCACTACCAGATTTAAGTAAAATAAAGTAACATGGAAAGGGGCTACAAGTTCTTTACAACAGGCTATATACAGTTCAATACCCTGTGTAAGATCTT
This sequence comes from Erpetoichthys calabaricus, assembly GCF_900747795.2. Classification (NCBI taxonomy): domain Eukaryota; kingdom Metazoa; phylum Chordata; class Cladistia; order Polypteriformes; family Polypteridae; genus Erpetoichthys; species Erpetoichthys calabaricus. The sequence continues at coordinate 295,990,750 of NC_041397.2, read as the reverse complement.
AGAAAATGCTTTCTTTTCATACTGACTGACCCTAACCTCAGTGTATACTCCAAACTGCTGTAATATATAATGTAATTACCTGGACTCCAGAATTGTCAGCCATAGTGTATCCACCAGGCAGTTGGGGTTTCAGCCATTACGGCACACCCCTGCTCATAACAGTGCCATATCACCTACAGCTACACTATGCACAAACTGTCTATTACACCTGTGTGTTCACCTTTCTACATACCAGACTCGAGTATCGTCAGAAGTAGTGTGCCCACCAGCAGTTGTGACTTCACCCACTTAGGTACACTCTTGTCAATATGCCGTATCATCTGCAACTGAAGTATGCACAGACTTTCTAATAAACCTTTGTGTTCAGATTTCTGCTTGCCAGACTCGAGGTCTGTCAGCCATGGTGTGCCCCCCCCTAGGCAGTTGGGACTTGACCCACTACAATACGCCCTTACTCATAGTATAGTGCTGTTTCTCCTAAGACACAGTTATGCAAAGACTGTCTATTAAACCTGTGTGTTTGTTTCTGCATACGACACTCGAGGGTCATTAGCCATTGTGTGCCCACTAGGCAGTTCAGCCAGTAAGCTACACCCTTGCCTCTATAATGTAGTGCCGTATCACCTACGACTGCAGTATGTGCCGACTCTGTTAAACCTGTCTGTTCACATTTCTGCTTACCACACTTAAGGACAGTAATCCATAGTGTGTCCACTAGGCAGTAAGGGCTTCATCCTTTATGGTACACCTTTGCTCATATAGTGACTTCAATTAGCACAGAATATCCATCAAACCTACGTGTTTGTGTTTTTCCTCACCTTACTCAGGAATTGTAAGCTGTAGTCTGCCAACTAGGCAGTTGGAACTCCAGGCTCCAAGTTTCCCCTTGCTCATATAGTGCCATATCACCCACAACTACACTATGTGCATGATACATGTTAAACCTGTGTGTTGGCACATCTGCATACCAGACTTGAGGACTGTCAGTCATAGTGTGCCCACTTGTCAGCTGGGGCTTCAGCCTCTAAGCTACACCCTTGCTCATATAGTGTCATATCACCCATGACTACACTATCCACAGGCTGTCTATTAAACCTGTGCATTTCAATTTCTGCTTACCAGACTCAAGAATTGTCATCCCTAATGTGGCGACAGGCAGTGGGGGCTTCATCCACTAAAATACACCCTTGTTCAAATAGAATTGTTTCTCCCAAGGCTCCACTATGCACAGACTGTCAATAGAGGAGGTCCACTATCAGTTCTACTGACCTGGAATTAATAAATTAATAAAGAACTCTGAATACCCAGGCACAGTGGCGCAGTGGGTAGCGCTTCTGCCTCGCAGTTAGGAGACCCGGGTTCACTTCCCGGGTCCTCCCTGCGTGGAGTTTGCATGTTCTCACTGTGTCTGCATGGGTTTCCTCCCACAGTCCAAAAGACATGCAGGTTAGGTGGATTGGCAATTCTAAATTGTCCCTAGTTTGTGCTTGGTTTGTGTGTCCTGCTGGCGCCCTGCCCGGGGTTTGTTTCCTGCCTTGCGCCCTGTGTTGGCTGGGATTGGCTCCTACAGACCCCCGTGTCTCTGTAGTTAGGATATAGCGGGTTGGATAATGGATGGATGGATAGATGAATTCCCAGGACAGAAACCACAGGGAGATTAGCAGTGAAATCAGACTGTTGTTCTATTCAGTATAAACTAAATGTGATACCATACGCAGAAGCACTACATGAAGACTCCAATCAGGACTCTTGTAGCCTGTAGCTACAACAGTTTCTGCCCAGGTGGCACATTTTTTAGTTGCAGCAGATGCAGACTCATAGCAGCTTATGTCATTCTCTGATGGAAAAGAAGACGACACTCTAATGAGGCTATTGTCTGGTTTATACATTTTGTTTAATTTTTTGTTTTTTTGATATTGATATACTTTATTCACCACCAACGGGATAGCTCCCATCTCTTAGGAATGCTCATGCTGTGAGTGCTGGCTCATAACTTCTCCTTACTCTTCTAAAGAAAAGCATCCAGTAAATAATGAATATACAAACACGCTGCTTGAATGATTGAACTTGTGTCAAACAGAAAAGTAGCCAATTGTAAAATCTTAACCAAATCAAACAAGAGTTCTGAAACAAAGTGCAATTGTTAAACATTAACCAAGTTAAGCAATTCCTGTAACGTCAGTTCAGCATTTCCGAGTATACAATAAACTCCATATGGTCTCATCTGTGGGCACACCTTGATCGGCAGAATGGTACAGAAGAAATCTGAACATAATTCAGTTCTAAATGAAAATTTCTATTGTTACAAACTCGACCAAGAGCCATAGCAAGGTTTGGAGCAGCCACCCTTATATTGTTTCCTGGCTGCAAAATTGAGAAAAACGATAATCCTGAAGTGCACGATTCTGAGTCCAAAATAGAACTGAAGGGATAGAGGAAAAGTGGTGGCTTTTAAAGGCCAATATAGGAAATGACATTGTGGAGTCGGAACCGGAGGGGTCTTCCTTCATGGGCTCAAGCCCAGAAAAGACATGAGAATGGCCAGACCTGGAAGGGTCTTCATCCATAGGAAGTGACGTCAAAGGGGTCGGAAACAGACTTGACGTCATCAGGACCAGGAGGGATTTCCCGTGAACAGTCTGTAGAAAAGTGAGAAAAAGAGTCAGTGTACTCTGCTACATCCTGGTCTGGCTTGGAATTACTCTCATTCAAGCTCTTTAGCTGCCTCCCATGAGCACGTGTGTTACATTATCCATATCTCACCCCTGAAGAGGAATCCACTCATGTATAGACACTTGCCACAGGTAAAGATTTCAGTAAAGAACAGCTGATCTACATGACCTGCATAAAACAAAAATAAGCGCCTCAGTGTAAGAGATCAGTAAACTTAGACCACCGAGTCCTTTTCACCAGGAGTTAAAATGCTAATTTAAGCTTGTGTCAAATGTTTCGGTGTACATTTGCATTTTGGAGGTAATATTTCACTGTGAGAAAATATTTTATTATTATAGAGAGATTTACAGCACAGATACAGACAAGCTGATATTTGCTGTCTGGATCAGGCAGATTACATGCAGAGACTTTAACTTTGAGCTTCTATTTATAGCCAGAAGACATTAGAGACACTGCCTGATGATATAAGCTTTACTTCTTAATGAGCACTATGTTGAAAACATTTTGTATTATTTTCAGTTTTATTAATGTGCCTGTTATGGCTAAGCAAAGCAGCAGAATCAGAATCTACAATGAAATCAGAGCAAAAAAATAATGCAGCCTGGCAGCTCCTAAACAAGAAGACATATGGCATGATATTTAATTTTCTTTCTTAAGTGACATTTACCCTTTTTTGTGTTAGTTTCACTTACTTACATAAAGCTGGAAAAATAGGAATATTTCATGCAAGTGCAATTATCAGGCTATATTACCCTTGACAAATAGCTCACAATAAAATTATTTACAGACGCACGTGTTTGTTACAATTGGAACCTTAGCCTTGTAAGTGACTTACTCAGACTCACACAGTGTGTTTGAACCCGGGATCATGGTGAGTGAATCCAAAGCCCTAGCAACAAAGCCAGCCTGTTGTGAAATATGAGAGAACCTCTGAACAAATAGTAAATAGGAGGGGCATCACCAAATATCTCATCCCTGGATCAAGAAAGTTTTTGTTTTTTTAAATATAATTTTGTATATTATGTATAGGGTCTCCTTGTATGTTATTCTTATCATTTCTTTGAATTGTTTTGTACATATGTATTTTTATTAACATTTTAATGTATTTAGTTTTTGGCCCTTTTTGTTTTATGTAGAGGCTTAGGGGGCGGGACCACCACTGGGTTGCAGCTGAAGCCCCGCCCTCCGCCTGTACAAGACTTGGACCCACAAATTCCCTGAATTGGTCAATAGGACCAGACTAGGGTGTAACTGTTGAATATGCTGCTAGGTGTCGTATGCCTACTGCCTGGTTCATCAGTCCACCGAGTGGCACCATGATGAGATGAGTGCGTATCTGTCAAAAAACTGAGCCTGATAAAGCCCTTAGTTGCGCGATTCTGGGCTATACAAAAACTGAATTATTATTGTTGTTGTGTCAAGGCACAAGTGTGGGGAAGGCTGCAAAAACATTCTGCAGCATTGAAGGGTCCCAAGATCGGAGAGACCCCCATAATGTTTTAACCACAACTCTTCCTACAGTTGGTGACCCAGCCAAAATAAGCAAAAGGGGGGAAGCTGGGCCTTGGTAAGAAAAGAAACTAAGAATTGTCATTCAGGCTGAGCCCCAGAGAACCAGTGTGGAGATTTCCAGAAGGTCAACCATCATTCCACCATTCTGGGCAGAAGCCTCTCCTCAGTAAAAAAAAAAAACACACAAATGCCTGCTTGGAGTTTGTGTAAAGACGCATAAAGGACTGTCAGGCTGTGAGAAGTAAGATTCTCAGTTCTGATAGAAACCAAAACTGAAGTGTTAGGCCTCAATTCTAAGCGCCACGTCTGGAGGAATCCAGGCAGTACTCATCACCTGCCATTCCAGTAATGAAGCATGGTGGTGGCAGCTTCACACTGGGGTGATGTGGACTGGAAGACTAAGGTAAAGCTAATCGGGGAAAAGTATAGAGATATCCTTACTGAAAACTTGTTCTAGAGTGCTCTAGACTGCAGACTAGACCAAAGATTCACCTTCTGTGACAAGACTGTGCCACATGGCTTTTGGTTTGAGGTCACTAAGGAAGAGTTATGTGCATAGGTTAAGCAGTTTCTTTTAACTTACCTGGTTACTTGAACCAGTGAAGGGTATGACGTCTATTAGGATTGGCAGTGCATCTGCACATAATTGTGCTTCGTGTGGCAGTGACGTGTGACGTTCAGATGGCCAACTAGCTTCAAGCTTGCATGAAGGCGGTTGTCACCATAGACAAGTAAAAAAAAGTGACTTGCTAGCAGAGAGATGGAGACAAGACTCTGAGTGAGCTGTGGGCCCAGAGAATGTGTGCAGGATAGAGGATACCTTTACAAGGTTCAGGAGGATGCCTGTACATGGGCATTCATAATCTCCTAAAATAGGAATGTCTTCCTGCTTGAGGAGCGTGACAACGTACACTTCGATGGGATGTCCACTGGGATTGGTGTGAGAAATCCCATGGGTGTTTAAAACAACATAACAGATGCTAGGTGAGTATCTTCCTAATCATCTTCAGAAGGTGTTTTGCCTTCTCTGTTGCAGCTTCTTTCTGAATTGCTTAAGTGAGACAGGTGCTGTGGAGTCGCTGAGTGTGTTCTTTACGTGGCTGCCTTCTGATTTACCTGAAACTGAGAAGCTGGTGCAGTGCTGGGAGCTGAGGAGACCTCCAGAAGTGGGGTGTGATGTGGGATGGGTAAAGTGAACAACAGAGCAGAAGCTGTCTTCTGTTTGACCCAATGGGGAGAAGGTGGTGCTTTGTGGAGTGGAGAGAGGAGAACTCCTAGTTACCATGAGAGTGGAGGTGGAAATTTTGGACCAAGTATGGTGAGCTATTTATTTTAAGTTGAGGTTTATTTTCCAGAACATGCCTTTTTTCCTAGGAAGCCTTTAGAAGAGAAAGGGAAAACGGATCAGAGGCATAAAGTTTCATTTTTTTTCTGTATTATTTTTGTGATTTTCATTGAAACCATTGCACCTGAACTGAGTGATCTAAAGACCTGGCATTAACACAAAACTGAGAGTTTTGGACTGTTTGTTTTTTAATAAATCTTTTTGTATTTTCGGATAAATCGGGTTTTTGTCTTCATTTTTAAAATCCTGGTTTATCCTCAGTCTTACAAACTTGAAGAGGCTCAAATTCAATCTGTGCTGTAGTCCTGTGAGTGCAGAGTCTCACAGCTTCCAACAGGACAATGAACCTTCGCACAAAGATAACGCAACACAGAAGAGTCTTCGGGACAATTCGGGGAACGTCCTTGAGTGGCCTAGCAAGACCCTGGACTCGAGACCCAATCGACCACCGATGGTCGTTATCCAACCTGACAGAGATTGAGAAAAAAAAAATCCCCAAATCTTGGTGTGCCAAGCCTGCCACGTCAGACCCAAGAAGACGTCAGGCTGGAATTGTTGTCAAAGGGGCTTCAACTAAGTACTGAGGAAATGGCCTGGATGCATGTATCAATGCGATATTTCATTTTTTTAATAAATTTGCAGAGAAATGTATTCTTTTTGCTGGGTCAGTCTTGGTTGTTGTGTGTTGCTTGATGTGGTTAAAAATGATTTTTACACAAGGCTGCAACATTACACAATTTAAAAATGTGAAGTGGTCTGAATACTTTGTAAAGGCAATATATACAGTACATATAAATGTATGCATGCATTATGTAGTGTATACTGTTATACTGATTTAAATATTTTAAAAGCGAGTGTTTTGAATGTCTTTTTCCACTAAGAGCATGTACATAATTAGAAAATATGGCAACTGTTTTATATTTCAAAACATCAAAATTGCAAATATGTTAAGTATAGCCCTTCTCCTATGCACATCAAACCCCTGCCTTACTGTTGCTTTCTATAAAAACTGAAAAGAACATTTAAATCAACCCCTGACTGAGCTTTGCTTTGCACTGATTGCCTTCACTTTCCTCTTGCTTACACTTTCCTGCTCCACAGTGCCTCTAGTTGCCTCGTATCGATTGTTCTCCAACATACCACACCACCAACTCGTCACTCTAAAAGACTTTCCTGGTAAATGTCATCAGAAGAGAACCCATACATCTTCAGAGATCTCTGATGTGGATATTGAAACTATTAATAGGTATTTATTGTACTGTGCCTATCGCCAAGTAATTTATACAACCAGCTGTGTTGTAAAATGTACCAAACAATGAATCAAATGTAAGTGTTTGCTCAAATAGTTTTTCTTTATAGAAATAAGGAAAACTCTAACTATTAACTCGGCTCTTTACTTATTAGCCTCAGTGAAGACAGCCATGAATGTCACATGCCAATTTAAATAGGTTGTGGACAGCCAGTGTAGTTGGGACTGGATTAACCATTAAGCAAAATAAGCAGGTGCTTAGGGCATCAAAGGAAGGGGGGCACCACAGAAATATTCCATTGCCGGATTTACCACAGACCGTATGGTGCAAAACTGCAAATGCTGCAGCTGAAGCAGGTTCCAAAAAAAGGGGCTCCCACATTAAATGAAAAAAATACACACACATGTATACACTATATATATCTTCTTATATAATACGCTACCGTGGCTGTCCGTTTGTCTGTTCATTTGTCTGTCCAGGATTTTAAATCATCTGTAGCTTGCAAACCATTTGAGCTGTTGACCTGAAATTTGGTACCCATATACTACGTGAAGTCTACTATCCGCTTTCAGGGTGAAGATTGACCTCCAAGGTTATTCCTCTTTTTATTTTAATTTTATTTTATTGTAGAATCAACTCTCGGCAGCGGGCAGCAGGGTGGCCGTGCAGCACATGCGTTGTCCACGGTTGTCCACAGAGAGTGAGTGCAGCTCATATGTATGGGGGCACCAAAATGCTTTAACTGCTTAGGACCTCTCAAGGTCTTAATCCGTCTCTGTACAGCATTCATAACACTGGACTACAAGGCTGCCAGTTCAATCTACAGTACACACACAGCTACTTGTGTGATGCTAAGCAAGTCACTTAACCTTCCTGTGGTCCTTTAAAAATAAAGAAAATGTAAAGAATTGTAACCTGATTATGTAATAAGCCATATATGCAATAACAATATCAATGGTTCAAAATTGTTAATGTTCAGAATTTCTAGGTGAAGCGTAGGAGTGGTGAGTATGCAGCTTGGTGACCTCAGTAACATATATCAACTTTTTACAGGTGGTGTGGTCCTGCTGGTTTGATCAGGCTGTGACTTCACTCTTGCACTGAGGTAGTTTGCTTCAGAGTATAAAGGAGTTGGGATGAACATCAGTACCTCCATGGTCATTTTTCTCAGCTGGAAAAGAGTGGACTTCCCTCTCCAGGATTGGGGATGAGGTGCTTCCTCAAGTGAAGAAGTTTAAATATTTTGAGGCTTTGTTCACATATGAGGAAAGAAGGGAGCAAGAGATCAACAGGTGGATTGGAGCAGCACCCACAGTTATGCAGATGTTATACTGGTTAGTTGTACTGATGAGAAATCTGAGCCAAAAGGCAAAGATTTCACTTTACTAGTTGATCTACGTTCCTGCCTTCACCTATGGCACCAATTTTTAGATAATGACCCAAAGAACTAGATCCCCCATATAAGCGGCAGAAATGAACTTCCTTCTTAGCAAGACTGTAGCGTGGGGGGTGCGAACTGTGCACCAGACAACAATCTTTGAAGGGCGCTGATCCACGATGTGGTTGTTTTGGTTGAAAAGGAGTAAAAAAAAAAAAAAACATGAATATTAATGAAAATTAATCAAACATTTATAGATATTTCCCTTTATGATTTTGTAAACAACTTACATATTGAAATGTGTTTATATTGTCTTTTACAATCACAGCTGAATTATTGGAAATAAAAGTGCAGCACTAAGTAAAATACTGCGGTGGGCTGGCACCCTGCCCAGGGATTTGTTCCTGCCTTGCACCCTATACTGGCTGGGATTGGCTACAGCAGACCCCCGTGACCCTGTGTTAGGATATAGCGGGTTGGAGAATGACTGACTGACTAAGTAAAATAACAATGAGAATGATGCACTACTTGAAAACACAAAACTGAGCGTTGTGTGCCTTTATTGTCGGAACCGCGATGCACAACCAGTCATTACGCTCTCATAGTGATCCTCTACCTACTCGTATGTCTACGCTCTTGGTGTGTTTCTGCCATTATTTAAAGTAAGTTATTTTTTTCAGTATATTAGTTTATATCGTTTTATAGATTTGGCTAAAAAAATTTTAAAAAGGAAATATGATCAAATGTTTTTATTTATTCTAATAATGAATGTTGGATTGATGTTTAATAAAATGGAAAATCAAATTATTTTTATTTTGGAACTATCATACTTACTCCTATTCAATTGCCAAATACGGTCCTTTGAAACTAATTAGATTTTGATTAAGCCTGATAGGACGCAAAGCTTTCAACCATTACACACGGCTGAATTTTGTTCTGTCCTGAATCTTTACTTTTTTATATATTGTGTTAATTTTATTAAACGTATTTTAATTTGTTTATGGAAATAAATAAAATTAAAAAATAATAATTTTTTGCTTTCTTTGTGAATACAATAAATTTGTTTTATTCGTTCTATTGAAGAAGGGCGTTAATTTTCCCTTTCAGCACCAGGTGTCATTTTGCGACGCTACAGCTCTGCTTCTCAGGGTGTCTGGGACATTGAAGGGCACAGACATTCAGGAGGAACTCAAAGTAGTGTCGCTGCTTCTTCACAACAAAAGGTGCCAGTTGAGGTGGTTTGGAGGCATCCTACTCAGACACCCCAGAGGAGGTGTTTCTGGCATGTCCACATGGGAGGAGACCTTGTGGCAGATCTAGAACACTCTAGAAAGATTATATCGCTCAGCTGGTCTGGGAGCGCCTAGGTAATCCACCCCAGAGGAGCCAAAGCAGGTGGCAGGGAAAAGGGATAAGTGGCAGAAAACTGATGGACGGATAATATTAATGAGTAGGCTACAACATCTGAGAATTCCAAGAAAGCCTGCCATATTTACTCATGGTGGTTACTTCATTTGATGACATACACTACCAGGTGTTGTAATGGCATCTGATTGTTTGTGTATTTTGTGGTTTTTTTTTCAACATAGAGAACCTATTTAGGAAGATCTCTAACTGCTTTTAAAGTTTGATTTTGTTTTTACTCATCCTGTTCTCTGTTTACGCAACACAGGAGACACGTGACCAGGATCCTAACATCACAGTAAATGACAGTATAAATATGTCGACAGTTCCGTGTTTCGTCATCAGTTACTTGGATGAACAAACAAAGACTTTAGTGTAGTTAGTTTCACATGTAGCCTAAGTGCTAGGTATCGGTTCAGCTTTTGGTGTCCTTCACTTTCAGACTTCTGGCTTTTAATCCATCCATCATTTTTGGAACATCATGGTACTTAGAGTAGATGGTGGTGGAGCAAGCCACCACCAAAAGGACACCGGAAAAGGAAACAGAAAAGAGAGTAGGGGTTAGTACAGATTTTGAATGTATAGTTATTATAATGAATTGGATATACAGAGTATCAGGATTAAATTACAGTGAAGTTATGAGATTTTGTTATATATACCAGATGTTTATTTTATCCAGGGATGCTGCTGACTGGATTTTTTGCTTTGCTCCTTCGTTGTCAATTGGCCACAGTTCAACAGTTAATTAATGTGTAGGTTCCATTTCTGCCCATCACATTCAGACTAATTGTTTTCCTGTCTTTTTAAATAAATATCTGCCTTTACATGTATTCGTTCCATAATTAGCTGATTGTAAAGTTTACATTTGCACCTTACCAGTTTTCATGTGCATGTGCATATATAGGGGATAGTTTAAGGGCTCTGGTGGTGGTAATTCTCCACCACTCCAGGGGTTGGTGCTGTGTGATAACATCTTCTCTTTTCTTCCCTCTGCAGACCAGAGGATTGACAGCTTTTCCACCACCAACATAATTTCCAGCGTCAGTCTGCCTGGACCCGTCTGTTCTTGCCAGAAGTTCACAAAATTGGAAGCTTGGCCATTTTCTGATCATTCAGGACCAGACTCTTGTCTGAAAATACATCCTCATTTTGTTTAATTCTGTTAATCACATTTCCTTCTCTTTTTTGAAAGTCAGTTATATGGGTGTCTTCTTGTTCTTACTCAGTAAACATGTCACATTACTCAGCACCTACACTCAGTGAAGATAACTAAGCAGAAATAAACTGAATTGAATAAAGATTAAGATAACTTACAGAGTGCAGTTGTATAATCAGTTTGCAGTTTAAACACCTTTGGCAAAATATCTTATCATTGAATTCCTGATAGAAATTACATTAATCAATGAGTTAAGCAGCATATGATTTCATCATCTTCAATTTGTATACAGAGAGTAAGAAATTCTTAGATAAAGAAAACACACAGAAAATATCCCTTGCATTGGCAACAAATAAACTCCCTGCACCTTCCACCCTCATTTTCTTTACATGTTTACATCTTCAGGTTTTCTGTTCTCCTCTCACAACAATACCTGGAGGCAAAGATCTCACTACACTGGGTCAATCTAATGCAGAAAGTGAAAAATCAAGCAAGCTGGATTCATGAGGGCGTCCATCAGGTCATTAAGCACTACCCCTTTCAGTTAATCTAATGCCTTAACTGGAGACAAGTTCTTAAAGGAAACAGAGTAATATTCAAGCCATAGGTTGAATAACTTCAATGCCTTGAAGTCATCACATATAAAGTTTCTGATATCAAAGTCCTCCTTGCTTATGTCTCAAGTTAGAGTTCAGCTTTGACTGGTGGAAGCCATCCATTTTAAAACCTTATTTGTTGTATTGTGAGCTTTTTTGTTTGTTTGTTTTTGTTTTTTGAACATGAGATAAGAATAGGTCATTCATCCCTACAAAGCTTGCTAGTGCTATCCACTGAATTCTGCTGAAATAACATCAAGTTTAGTTTTGAAAGTCCCTAAAGTCCTACTGTCTACCACACTACTTGGCCTCTTATTCCATGTGTCTGTGGTTCTCTGTTTGATGAAAAACTTCCTAATGTTTGTGTGAAATTTACCCTTTACAAGTTTCCGACTGTGTCCCCGTGTTCTTGACGAACTCATTGTTAAGTCACCGTCTCGATCCACTGAACTAATTCCCTTCAGAATTTTTAAACACTTCAGTCATGTCTCCTCATAATCTTCTTTTGCTTCTCCAGCTCTTTTAATCTTTCCTCATAACTCATCCCCTGCAGTCCTGGAATCAGCCTAGTCCAGGGGTGGGCAGATTCAGTCCTGGAGGGCCGCAGTGGCTGCAGGTTTTTGCTCCAACCCAATTGCTTAATAAGAAGCCCTTATTGCTCAAGTAACACTTCAGCTTCACTTTAGTTGTCTTGCTCGTTAAGATTTTGAACCCTTATTGCTTATTTTAGTCTTACACAGCTGTATTCTTGGTTTTTAATTGCTCCTAATTAGCAATAACATGCAAATGACGAAAGAGACCAGCATTTCTCCATTTAGCTTGTTTTCATTTACACCTGTGTGTATTTATCATGCACTAGTTGGTTTAATTAAATACTTGGAAGGAAAGTGAAGAGAAAAAAGTGAAGCACTGAGAATTACTAATCTGTATTAGACTTCAAATCATTTGGATGATATCCTTAGAAAGGAAAATAAATCTAGGATATGAGAATGACCTGACATGGCAGAGTTAAAGTGCTAGCAAGCCATGCAATTAAATAATTGACAAGGATTGGTTTTTAATTAAGCAACTGGGTTGGAACAAAAACCTGCAACCACTGCGGCCCTCCAGGACTGAATCTGCCCACCCCTGGCCTAGTCGCTCTTCTCTGGACTTTTCCTGGTGCTGCTATGCTTTCCACAGTTGTAAAAAAAAGTAGTTGCAATCTCTACTATTCCTGTAAACTGCTTGAGTAAAGGTGCCTGCCAAATAAGCAAAAATGAATGGACTTAATAGGTTAGTTGCACTACTCATTTATTTTTATGTGTATTTTTATTAAAACAGCTCTTATACTTGTTTGGCTATTCAAGAAATGTTCAAATTTCTTTTTCATTAAGTATTTTCATTGAGTGTTACAATTTTAATTGAAGTGGAATTCTTTATTTTTGTTCTTCAGGATAAGAGCATAGCTCTTAAAATTTTTTAACAAAATGAGAATGAATTACACTGTAAAAGAGCTACTGCTTTGTTGTCATTCATATTTTTACCACCTACCTTTGAGAGTGTTATGCAGCAGCAAAAGCAAATATTCAGGTGTCTTAAGCTTTTACATTACAGATTTATCCTGAATACAAAGTGTGAGTGAAAAAAAGGCCAATTCTTAATGAAGAGACAAATTCAGGCCTGGGAAATATTAAAGTCGGTGATTGCAATTAAAATGTACCTTTAATTCTAGTAGCAGAGTTTCAAACCACACACCCTAAATAATAAAGCCATAGTCAGAGCACTCCAGCCTTATTCTGGTTACCTGGCAAGTCATCTGTAATGTGTAATTAAACATCCCACAACTTGGCAACAAATAAATTCCCTGACCTCCCATACTTTTACTTATACATAGTTGACTAATCTTTACTTTTACATATCGGTGTCCCTGCGGCTCAATATGATCCTTCCTAACATCACAGATCACATCTGTCCAAAAATCAACCTGGCTTCCCTTAAGACAGTCATTTTTTAGCTCAGCTGGACTAACCGTTAGTTTCATTGAATCAGAACTGCCATTGACCCCACTTTGTCTCTGAAATGAAACACTTTAAAACAGTCTAAATCTGTTTTTTTTTCCATCTTAAAATATATTGTAAAATTAAGAGGTTTTCTAAATATGGAGGAAACTGAGATATTAATTCACGCTTTTATTTCTTGTAGGTAGGATTGACTACTGCAATGCATTACTCACTGGTTGTTCAAACTGTTCTTTATGCAGCTTTCAATTAATAATAAATACTGCTGCAAAACTCTTTACAAGAACTAGAAAGTACAAACACATAACACCTGCTCTTAAGTTGTTCCACTTGCTTCCAGTTAAGCTTCCAACATGGAAAGCCTTAAATGACCAAGTCTCTGCTTACATATCTGAGCTTATCGCTACTTACAAACCAGTGCTCACACTGAGATCTCAAAATGCCAGCCTGCTTATGATTCTAGGGTTTAATAAGATAACAGGGGAAGGTTGAGCTTTTAGTTACAGGGTCCCAAAGCTGTGGAATGATCTGCCTACATATATATCAATCCCAGCTTCTAAATCTTGGTTAAGGACTCATGATTTTAGTCAGGCATACCCTGACTAGAGCTGCTGATTACCTGCGAACACTGCACCTCTGTTTGTTAGACATTGGTAAAAAAAAATATAAAGTAATACAATAAATATACACCATTATCTATCCTCTTCATTGTGTTACTCTTCTTTATATCTTGATGTAAAACTTGGCACCACTGCACTGTGGCCAAACTGTTCTCCTGCCCATGGAAATGCATCTGAGATGCTGGTAGTCTTGAAGTCATCAGATATAAAGATTTGGTGATTAAATTAGATGGCCCAGAACAGACTCTACTGTAGAATGCCCAGGAAAAGCTGGGTGACTTTTAGTTGTAGTTAAGAAGGTACATTGTAAATGCTCAAGGTCAAATGCGTGCAGCCAAAAATAAAAATAAGGACACATCAATAAACACAAAAATAATATATTATAGAAGTTAAACAAAATAGATGTATGTATATAGTATATAAAGAAATTTGTAAGAATTTTTAAAGAAGTGGAATTCTTTATTCGTGCTCTTTTGTTCTATTAAGTATAGATTGATGGGCAAAAAATGTCCATTTGTTTATTTAAAATTAAAACTATAACACAATAAAGTGAGCAGAAAGTGAAAGGGTATAAATGCTTTCCAAGTACAATGCACCTTGTGTTTATGTTCAGGTGTAAACTGATGACAACATCAACGTGTTAACAGAAACTATGACTTGTCACATTAGATATCTCGTAAATAAAACGGCACGAAAAGTCATCATTAAGACTTACCCACACCAGAAACCATGGATGGATAGAACCATTCATGTTGCACTAAACACATGCACCATTTCATACAGCTCACAGCTTGTGACTGAGAATATGGAATCAATTACAAATCTGCCTCGTACAATCTAAGGAGAGCGATGGGGAGAATGTGAAATGGCAATTTGAACAGTATGATTCTGGGGAAATGTGCCAAAGGCTGTAGACAATACCAGACTATAAAACAACTACACCCAGCACAGTAAGTACTGACACCTTTCTGGCAGATGAGCTTAATAACTTCTAAACGTGCTTCAATGTAACACACCCGCATCAGGAGAACTGCTCAGTGAGGAAACAGCAGCCACTTTCTCAGGACACAACGTAAGGAGAGCTTTCAGAAACATGAACACCAAGAAGGCCGAAGGTCTGGACTGCATTTCAGGATGCATTTTCAAGATCTGTTCTGATCAGCTTGCACCAGTATTCACAGTAATATTTAATCTCTCCTTAACTCAGTGTGTCATACCAACATGCCTTAATAGATACACCATTGTTGTTGCATCTAGGAAAACAAGTCCAAATTGTCTAAATAATTTGTGTCCCATTGCACTAACACCCATAAGCAATGAACTGCTTCAAGAGGCTGGTCAAAAATCACACATGTTCTTCTCTACTAAATGAGCTGAATTCAGCACTGTATATCACTCCAGTAGATCCACAGAGGATGCCATCACCTTGATCCTTCATGTATTACTGACCCACCTCGACAACAGGAAAGGGAATTATGTAAGAATGCTATTTAGGTTATAGTTTTGCATTTTACACATTAATCCCCTCTAAGCTCATCATCAAGCTAAGAGACCTGCACCTGAGCACTTCATTGCGCAGTTAGAAATCTAACTTCCTGACAAGGAAATCCCAGGTAGTTTTAGTGGGTGACCTCATCATCATCCCTTAGTCTCAACACAGGGGTTCCACAGAGCTGTGTTCTCAGTCCTCTTCTGTACTCCCTCTACACATACAACTGAATGGCTGCACATGCTTCTAACATCATCGTCAAGTTTGCTGATGACACAACTGTGGTAGGCCTGATCTCTAACAACGATAAGCAGGAGAGTTTCTCATAATGGTGTCAGAACAACAGTCTACTCCTGAATGTCAGCAATTTAAATGAGCTGATTGTGGACTTTGAAAAAAAACAGTAGAGGCACTACCACATCTTCAGCACTTGGGTGGAGAGAGTGGATAGCTTTAGATACCTCTATGTCCATATCACAGAGGAACTAATATCTTAAGTACCTCAGATGTCTCCAGGATTTCAGGCTGCCCTCCCAATTACTAAAGAACTTCTACACATCCACCAATTAAAGTATCTTGACAGGAAGCATTACCACTATTCTTGGAAATAGCACACAGGAGGACCACCAGGCTCAGCAGAGAGTAGTATGGTCAGCTGAAAGCATCAATGGGTGTTAACTGCCTTAAATTTCAGGACATCTACTCCAAGCAATGTCCGACAAGGCAAAGAAAATTAGTAGAGACACCCGCCATCCCAACAATGGTCTCCCCTCTGTACTGCAGTCAGGTAAACGCTGCCAATGCCTGAAGAGCACTTCAGAGATACTAAGAAGTTGTTTCTGTCCACAGTTCATGCACGTGGATGTGTGCTCAGCTAGACATTCCAATTAACCTCAAAGCGGTACGTGAATGTTTTCACATGCATGTGTGTGCGTGCCTGGAGCCTGCACTCTCTGAACTACTGATCTACTTAATTAAAAATGCCCAACGCAATGGACCTCGAACATCACATCTGTGTAACTGTGCCACTCAGAGGGAACATTGGTTACAGGTGTCATTACTATTTGCAGAGTTAGCCTAGCAGTTGCTATATGATTGGTATAGGGATGACATCCAGGATCATATTTTGCGTGAGGTTGTGGATCATGAGTTCTCAGACCCTGGAACATTCAGATTATCCTAAGAATCCTAATCACGTGTTCACAGAAAACTTTTGTCAGTTAAAAGGCTAGTTTGAACTTCAGTTTAGGTTACATTCAGGTTTTCTGTCTTCCTGGTAATGACCCTTTATTGCAGTTTAGCTGCATCTGTAATTAGGAAGAACGTCAGAGAGTGAATGGTGTCTGAATTCTTTATGATTCCACTGTTCATTTCAGATTCCTTTAGTGATATAATGTTGTTTTGTTTTTCAAAAGTTCTGTACTTATTTATAATTAAAAAAAAGCCTACTTAATATTGTAATGAAACAGAAAATATGTCTACAGTCAGGATGACAATTAAATATGTCACTTTACAATTTGCAATATTTCACTAGTGAGGCAGGCATCTTCAGACTGATTATTATTTACATCCTGTGTGACATTTTGCTGTCACTACTTTGCATGAAGCAGATTTTAATATGAAACTAGAGTAGGGAGGCGTTTTCATGCATATTGAAAAGAAAGAAAGAAATTAAAGTTTGTTATACTTTCAAAAGAAAAAAATGAGTGTATAAGAGAAGATTTTCAGCTGTCAGATGATGTGCCTTTAGCCTGACTTTGGTCAAGCTGAGCAGAAGTGCAGTGCATGTTGGGATAGATGGAATTCAGGGTACTTTTGTGCAGTTAGACTGTTTATACCCTTTGAGTCCCAGGGCACTATCCTTGAGCTGGGTGTGGGATAAGATAAGTATGTTAAGTGATAATGAGGTCATGTAATATTTTTTACAATTTATTTATTTTTTGTACTTTTTTTATCAAATAATTATCCAAGTTTTAATTAAAATTAATGAAAAATAGAAATAATGACACTTCTGGGTCTTTTGGAACTTCTCTCCTGTTTTCAGCAGCTCTTAATTGCGGTCCCCGAGAATCCCAACAGGGCTGACCAGCAAAACTACAATTCCTATGAAGCCTTGTGGGTGTCCAAACAGGAGTCATACCAAAGGGACACTGTCACCCCGTGTACTAGGGGGCACACAAAACCGGAAGCAGTCGCCCTCTGTCCATCCCTTATGATGTAATCCCGTCTGGGAAAGGTACCATTCACCAACCCATTTGGGATGCCCATTAAGGGGTCACATATTCATTCAGAGGTAATATAGTTATTGTGTATTTTGGTATATATTCCACATTATAATATAGAATTTATTTTAGAAAAAGTGTAAAGAGTTAATAAAAAGTCTAAACTTGCTCAAGCATATCAGGAAACCAGATAAAAGTCAAGTGAACAACAAAGAACAAGAAGGTTCTGGGTGACGGTTCAAGAAGTTGGCTGACTGTCATGTACCCAGTGAGACTTGACAGATGTCACGCACACAGGAACTCAAGAAGTATTGGAAAGTATTGCAAGGACTAAGAATACAGTAAAATAAGACTTTTATTTTGGGGTATGTAAGCTGGTTTTACTCTGCTGGAAACATCTCATGTCTTTTACCCAATCAGAGTAAATATTCAGATAGTGCAGGCCAATGAACCAATCTAGAGTAAATGTCAAGATTAATTCAGCTCTGTTATGTAAAATCAATTGTCTATAAATACAAGCCTGTAACTTTGCTTATTGCTCATTTGCTGACAAACTCTGTCCAGGGCACTGTCCTTTCGTAGATTGCTGAAACAGGAATGCTCCCTCTTCAGCAAAGAAAATAAAAGATGCAATGAACAAGTTTCATCCTGCCAGGTTCCTGACTCAGACAGTTCTTAGTCTGAGGACAAGATTTCTTTCTTTAATATATTTCCAGTTGAATTTCTTCTACACCATTTATCTATGTCCTTCCTTTATCAAGTGTTCCTGGCTGGGCAAAGAACCATCCACTGTGGCCGGGGTGCCAGTCAAACCCATATCTTCTGTGACAATATATAAAATGCTAATAGTTGTGTCTGTCTGTCACGTGATTACTTATGACCCAAAGGAGCTAGAACCGTGATCTTGGTTTTAATCGATATTAACGTGATACGAGCTAATAAAGTTTAACACATGGTAGATGGCAAACCCTGTGAAGTAATTATGGTTTGTGCCTTTCTTATGGCCAATTGCATTAAGCAAACTGATCAGCAAATTGACATGGTGGAGATTAAAATAGAAGAATGGAAGCTACTGGGCATGTAGCAAATTGCAGGGTCCGATTACATGATAGGAAGAAGAACAGCCCCAGTCTCCGCTGTACACAGCCATCTGTTAGAGCCATGAGGGATCTCTGTTTCACCTTTCATCCAGGATGCCAGAAATATGAAGTCTGCATTAAATATTTTTAATTTCTCCATTGCACTCTGTTGTACTTCAAGCAATAGACTTATTTTCAACAGATAATCCAAACACACAATAAACCAAATAATACAACATACTCTATGTATAACAATACAATAGATATATGCTAGTATATATATATATATATATATATATATATATATATATATATATATATATATATATATATATATATATATATACTGTATATATATATAATATATATATATACTAGCAAAATACCAGCACTTCACAGAGGAAAAGTAGTGTGTTAAAGAGGTTATGTAACCATATATATATACATAAACATATATACATATATATACATATCTACATATACACATATCTACATATACATATATATATATACATATACAAATTTACATATCTACATATATATATATACATATAAATATAGACATACATATATACATACATACATACATTCACACATATATATATATATATATATATATATATATATATATATATATATATATACTGTATATATACATATCTACTTATTGGCTCCTGTATTTAGGATATAGTGGGTTGGATAATGGATGGATGGACATTTGTATGCATAGCCCCATTTGCCTGTTTTCGTTTTTTTTCTTTCTTCAGTAATATTTCAGCAAACCCGGAGCTTGTCAGTTCAAATCCTGGTACTGACACCACTGTGTGACCCTGAGGAAGTCACTTCACCTGCCTGTGCTACAAAAAACAAAAGTAATGTAACAAATTGTACCTCAGATGTTGCGAGTTGCTGGAATAAAGGCATAAGTCAAATAGATAAATATGTATTATACACATAGGAACTATTAATTTATTTTCAGTTAAGTCATCTGCAGCAAACCTTTATAAATGAGAGTTTCTCCTTTTTAGAGCTTTTTTCATTTCATTGAAAATTAAAGCAGCAGCTGCCAAAATATGTAGCTTTCTTATTAATTTTCCAACATTGTGTAAAATAAATTTATAAAGTAACATAAAAGGTTTAAATACTGGTTATCCTGACGTCCGAGGTTCGATTCCCGTTAGGGAGTGAAGTGAGTGGCTGGTTACCTACCAGGTAACGCTTATGGTTGGCCAGCAAGTGAGGTAACATCAGCCACGGTGCCTTCAGTTGTGAGAAGCAGATCATAGAATGGTTGAAAATAGTTTACTGTCAAATAATGCAAAGAGTACGCGACACGTCTTTCCCCCTTATTCTTGGCTCATCAGGCGTACACACTCACTGCACTCGCTTATGGTAATCGAACCTCGGACGTCAGCGCTAGAGGGGCTTCGCAGCGGTGAAGTATTGCTTTTAAATTGTAATTAAGAAGAAAAGAAAACCTTTTAAAATTAAGTCTTAAAAAGAGGTGTAAAGATATTGACAATAAGCTACGCAAACCCACCAAGAAATGCAATCGTTTAAATCAAGGCGCGAGTCGAAAAACACCATCCCATAATATTAGTTAACGATTAACACATTTCTATATGTATTGTAAGCATACAATACAACTGATAATATGTTGCGCTTATTTATCTAGTGTACCGACATTTTTGCGCATTTAACGTCTGAAATCTAACGTGGTTTGTGCCCTTCAGAATGAAAACAGTTTGCATTTACCTTTTTAATAAAAGGCGAGCATTTAAGCCTGAGAAATCACCCCGTAAATGCACACGTTTAATTGCACATGTGTTAATATGTATGCTTACACAGTATTAAAAGACACTCAACAACGTCATTTACCTTTGTTGCCGCGTTTGACTCGTGCTGTAAATCTCTTCCTTGTTTTTAGTTCACATGATTACGTAGGAGGCATGATATCGCGATACGTGACTCCGCCTCCTCCATTAGAATATATGGACAAAAAACAGGTTCCAGTTATGACCATTACGCGTAGAATTTCGAAATGAAACCTGACTAACTTTTGTAAGTAAGCTGTAAGGAATGAGCCTGCCAAATTTCTGCCTTCCACCTACACGGGAAGTTGGAGAATGAGTGATGAGTGAGTCAGTCAGTCAGTCAGTCAGTCAGTGAGTCAGTGAGGGCTTTGCCTTTTATTAATTAGTATAGATAGATAGATAGATAGATAGATAGATAGATAGATAGATAGATAGATAGATAGATAGATAGATAGATAGATAGATAGATGTAAACTACCTGTCTAAGATTGGTTGAAATCGAAGTAATCAAGGCAGACCTCAGTGTATTCAGCATTAACATTTGCAGTGAACCATCTATTGAAATGTATTTTGTAATTCCTGTAGTAATACCATGCATTGCATTTTTCATTCCAACAAATGGCTCATCACAAACATTAGCATTGCTTTTACAAATCCCTTACCAAATGGCAAGTAACAGAGACATAGCAACTGGATGGGAACACAGATACACAGACATACACATACACTTGTTCTTTTATTAAGGTGGAAAGATTTTTAAATGAAGAACTATAACAAACAAGGCAAACATAAAATGTCAACAGCTTTGTTGAACTGCTTCTCTCCTATTGAAAAATGCACATAACTTATGAATTCTGATCTTTTCTTTTACGCCCCATCCGTCAAGCTAGTCTGCTGATTTCTCGTTCAGTAACCTGTGAGTAGTGATGGGTGGGGTGAAGCCTCGCGAAGCATCAACACGTTTGAAGCAATTGTGTCGGAAATCGTATCGAAGCTTCGAAGCATTTGATACTCACCTCTCTTGTGACACCTCCTGGCCATTTTCATTAACGTTACAGAAACTTATGATACACTTCAATGACGTTTGTTAAAAGTCGTATTGCTTTTATTTTTTCGTAGCTACAGACTGACAACGAAGAGAAGGGTTCGTCAGCAGCTTCTAGTGTCTGATGTCTAAAAAATATAAATATAACTAATGCCGACAGGCAGAATGCACTATACGATAGCAAGAGTTAAACAAAATAAGACGCCTCACTTCATGCATTCCCGGCTCTTTCAATTAGTATTTACTTTTGCACTGTATCATTATAATCGCTCCTGTGATTAGTATTATAATTAACCCTGATCTTTTCTTGAGATCACATTTAATAGCCTTAAATGTTTTGTTTGGTCTGTATTAATTAAAACGGAGTAGACAGAAAATAAAGGTTTATCCCTGTACTTTGCCATGATATAGGTAAGCACATTTGAGAAAGAAAATGTGAAATCCTTAAATCACAGATGTCATTATTCGATCAAGTATTAAAATCTGCAGTGCTTCGAAAGCTCGACTCAGTGTCGAAACCTTAGTATAGAACGGCCCATCACTACCTGTGAGTCACGTAGAGTTTTCATTGTTGTTTGCGATTCTGGCCGCTTTTCGCGTACTGAGTTGTTCTGGAGTCACAGTTGAGAAACAGTTTTTTAATGTCTTTTAAGCACAGGGGAAAAAATGAACATGTGGCCCGGTGCATTGTTTAACTGCCTTGTGGCGGTGTAGTAGTACGGCTGCTTTGCAGTAAAGAGACAGTGGAAGATTGTGGGTTCACTTCCCGGTTCGTCACTGTGTGGGTAGCAAATTATCCGCGACAAACAAACTGTTTTACACACTGCAAACCAATCCGCGCCGCTTTTTCAATGTTTTTTAATCCTTTGAGTTGCTAATTAACTAACTAACACCCACCCACTCAGCTTGTGTGAAAAAAATGCGCCCGTTCTTTCATCATTTTGTTGCAGCCTATCAAAGACTTGGTGATCATGTTTTGTAGACTCAATATATATTGGCTTTTCACTCAGCACGAGGGCGCGCATTCATCTTGGATTATTACATCTTGCTAGACTAATCTGCTACACGTCTGCTTTTGAAAAACCGAGTTATCCCGGATGAGTTTCACCGGCATTAATGATTAGGAATCTGGTTGGAACAAAACCCTGCAGCCACAGGGGTTCACCAGGACCGAGTTTGGCAAACACTGCTGAACAGAGACGAAACCGACTCAGGTGAGGAGTTGGGGCGGGCAAAGTAGTTGGAGCTACTGATTATTCAGTGTTGTTTGCCTGGGTGTCTGATCTGCTCAACAGGATTATAAATAAAAGGAAAACAATGTGAAGGCAATGTCACAGGTGATCCTGTGGTATAGCGGGTCCACAGCTCCCCTTCAAAAGCCCATTTTTAAATAAATAATCATCGCACTCACAATGTAGACTCGTGCTTCGGGCATTTCTCCCCTGTGCAGTGTGTGAGCGAGTGAGGAGAGAGAGAGAAAGCCGGTACGTTAGAGTGAGCGAGAGCAGGCTCGAAGGCAATGTGTTCCTGTGGTATAGCGGGTCCATAGCTCACATTGAAAAGGCCATTTTTAATCAGGCGACTGACAGTAGTGGAGTCAGGCACAGAGAAGGTCAGCTGCAGAGAGAGCGTCTCGACTGTTGCAGGGCCTGAAGCAGGTGACACGCTAATGAAAAAGAGGCACAGGGCTTATTGATTTTTAAAGACTGCTTCCTTCATTGTGTTTTAACTTCAGTTTTAAAGGATTGCGCGGCTCTCTCTTGCGCTGCCTGTGTGTGCCTCTGTCTCTCTGTGGCGCTGCCTCTGTGTGTGTGCGCGGCTCTCTCTCACGCGCTGCCTGTGTGTGCGCTTGTCTCTCTCTCTCTGGCGTTGCCTCTGTGTGTGTGTGTGTGTGTGCGTGCGCGGCTCTCTCTCTCTTGCGCTGCCTGTGTGTGCCTCTGTCTCTCTGTGGCGCTGCCTCTGTGTATGTGCTTGTCTCTCTCTCGCGCGCTGCCTGTGTGTGCGCTTGACTCTCTCTGGCGTTGCCTCTGTGTGTGTACGCGTCTCTCTCTCTCGCGTGCTGCCTGTGTATGCCTCTGTCTCTCTCTGGCGTTGCCTCTGTGTGTGTGTGTGCGCGCGCGGCTCTCTCTCTCGCGCTGCCTGTGTGTGAACCAAGATTCCACTGAGGTTGACTAATGAAAAGTCAACGTAGCTCAGAGCTGCAAGTGGAATGTGGCACAGACAAACAGAAATGACGGCATGTTTTCCGAGGCGTCGCGTCCGAGTTGGTGGGCGTGACTGTGATTTTTTCGTCGTATCCAATGGTCTGAGTTGGTGGGCGTGGCTCCTTCCTGCGTGCGCCATTGGCGTCTTACTTGTCGGCGGTTTAGTGAATCCACGCCCCTTCCGGCGTGCTTTCCATGGTCGGCTACTTGTCTCCTGGCTTAGTGAATTATATATATAGATTGACCCCCTTCTTTTTGACACCCACAGCCTTCCTGGAAAGGGGTCTCTCTCTGAACTGTCTTTCCCAAAGTTTCTTCCATTTTTTCCCTACAAGGGTTTTTTGGGAGTTTTTTCTTGTCTTCTTAGAGAGTCAAGGCTGGGGGGCTGTCAAGAGGCAGGGCCTGTTAAAGCCCATTATGGCACTTCTTGTGTGATTTTGGGCTATACAAAAATAAATTGTATTGTATTGTAAATTGCTATTCCGCCCATGTCTGTGTAGGTTCAAAATATGCATGGTAGGTTAATTAGCAGCTCTAAAGTGGTTCTGTGCCAGTGTGGTGTGCTTATGGTGGGATTGTGATGGAGCAGGGCTTCATCCAGGGCTAGTTTCTGCTTTGTGCTCTGGGACCCTGGAATTGGACTAGACAATGATATGTTATGTTACGAAGAACTCTACAGATAATTGGACCCAGACAGCATGGGAAGACAAGCTTAAGGTTTTTACTTTCTCTTTGTTTGTTGTTGTTGTGGAATTTAGGAGTGATAAATTGAAACCTAAATTGTATAACTTTAACATTGCAAATTTTTGGAATAAAATGTAATAAGAAAACATAACATTAGTCAGACCAAATTAGGCTGCCATTTGTTTCTTCTCTATTGTTAATAAAAACAAAAAAAAAAAAAATCAAGATTTGTAAATCTCCAGGGTACAACTATGAATCAGTACCCCGGTGTTCTTTAAAAATAATGTATCTGAAAAATAAAAAAACAGCTGGCGTCCACTTTATATACTTCTTTCATTATTTTAAACACTCCTCTGGTGTCTCTTTTTAATCTCTCTCTGCTTAAGCTGAAGTGATTTAACCTTTTCAGTTTGACTTCCCTGCTGTCCTCTAATAAATCTAGGAGACTTTCTCTATATTTTTTCCTGGTGCTACAATGTACTTTTTAGAACATGGAGAATAAAACTGCACACAGTATTCTAAGCAGTGGTATACAGTGCCTGTAAAAAAGTATTCACCCTCTTGGAAGTTTTCACATTTTGATTTAGTAAAATATTGACATACTATGGTTTTAATTTGGCTTTTTTGATTCTGATCAATACAAAAAGACTACATAATGTCAAATGTCACAAGTGCATAGTAGTGGATTATCTTCTGGGCTCTGCTAAGGTAAGCAATACCACTATAGGACGAGGGGGGCACTGCCCCTAAATGTACATTAGAACAATCTAGACAGGAACAGCCCAACAAAGCTTGCTAGTCCTATCCTGTTAATTCTTCCAAAATAACATCAAGTCTGGTTGTACTGTTCTCGTCTTTGGTGTTTGAAGCGGAAACTAAACAGCAGGCTAACTCTACTTCACAAAAGATTCAGGAGATAGCACCTTGCTCCAATTTTATTTTGATTTTATGAAGTTAGAGTGAAACTGAAAAGAAGCAAATTACAAATAATTACCGATTTAATTAAACAATATCCATCCATCCATCCATTTTCCAACCCGCTGAATCCTAACTACAGGGTCACGGGGGTCTGCTTTGCTATATACTTATCCAGTTAACTTAAAATAATACTTACAGTCTTTGCTTCGATGGGACTAACACTGACTAATCGTGAAACATGCAGTCTAACCACTGACTTCCTGTAATTCTATTTCCGCTTCCCTACAACTACTTACATGAATATTCATACGGTTATTTTAATATTCCTTTAAACAACAAACAGCTATTCTGCGAGGCAGAACACTGGTTTTGAAAGTCCCTAAAGTCCTACTGTCTACCGCCCTACTTGGTCTCTTATTCCAAGTGTCTGTGGGTTTGGTGTAAAGAAAAACTTCCTAATGTTTGCACAAAATTTACCCTTCACAAGTTTCGAACTGTGTCTTGATGAACTCAATTTAAAGTTGTAGTCTCGATCCACTGGACTAATTCCTTTCTGAATTTTTAAACACTTCTGTCATGTTTCCTCAAAATCTTCTTTTGCTTATCCTGTAAAAGCTCAGCTGTTTTAATCTTTCCTCATAACTCATCTGCGTTTGTGGTTCTTTGTGTAAAGAAAAACTTCCTAATGTTTGTGAGAAATTTCCCCTTAACAAGTTTCCAACTGTGTCCCCATGTTCTTGATGAACTCATTTTAAAGTCATCGTCTCAATCAATTGCACTAATTCCCTTCAATCACTTCAATCATGTCACCTCTTGATCTTCTTTTGCTTAAACTGTAAAGGCTCAGCTCTTTTAATCTTTCTTCATAACTCATCCCCTGTAGCCCTGGAATGAGCCTAGTCGCTCTTCTCTGGACCTTCTCTAGTGCTGCTATGTCCTTTTTGTAGCCTGGAGACCTAAACTGCACACAGTACTCCAGATGAGGCCTCACCAGTGTGTTAAAAAGCTTGAGCAGAACCTCCTGTGATTTGTACTCCATACGTCAGGGCGCTATATAATCTTCTGTTAGCCTTCTTAATGGCTTCTGAACACTGTCTGGCATATGATAGTGGCGAGTCCACTATGACTCCTAAATTCTTCTCATAAAGTATACTTTCGATCTGCTGTATTCCTCTCCAACTACCTTTTAGCTAATATCCTTCTTAATGGCTGCCCTCGTGTTCTCATATGCCCTATGATTTACATCGAAATTATTAGTCTTATACACCTTATACAGCTATTTTTTTACCGTGCAGCTTCCTTTTCAACTCCTTATTAACCCACTACAGAGTTTTGTTTTTTTTCAATTTCCTACTAATTTGTATATTCTCTTCTACCTGCAATTCTGAGAAGCTATCCTGGAAGGACACCTAACCCCACCCACAGTGCCCAGAGTTGGCTCCTCCCCTTCTGGTTAGAAGCCCCAGGATGTGGTGTCTCATTATGACACAGCGATCACAGAGGACAGAGCTCCAGTGTGACAGCATCCTTTACTCTGAATCAGAGCATCTTTTGCTTTTGGGCTGCTTTATAGCCAACTAGCTGAAATACCCAGTGTTGCCTAGGAGGAAAATAAAGTTTTTTTTAATTGTTTGAGAAAATCATTATTAAAAAAAACACAACTTTAAAAATAAAAATAAATTAACAAACAATAAACCTGGGTTTGCTTCCCGGGTCCTCCCTGCGTGGAGTTTGCATGTTCTCCCATTGTCTGTGTGGATTTTCTGTGGGAGGCTGGCACCCTGCTCGGGATTTGTTTCCTGCCATGTGCCCTGTGTTGACTGGGATTGGCTCCAGCAGACCCCCGTGACCCTGTAGTTAGGATATAGTGGGTTGGATAATGGATGGATGGATAAAGACTCACTAATGTGCTTGTTTTGAGGTGTTGTATGTATGTTATCATCCAGCTGACGCTCGGAATCGGCCAACTGTATTTAATTTGAAAAGCAACAGAGGCGCGGTGGTGCTCAAACATAAAGAATGCCGGCTGTCACCTCCAGTTCGCCCTCGTGTTTTGTTTTAATTGTTTGAGGAAAACAAACAATTAATTAAAAAAACACAACATTAAAAATAAAAATAAATTAAGAAACAAAGACTCACTAATGTCCTTGTCTTGTGGTCTTGTATGTATGTTATCATCTAGTTGACGCTCGGAACCGGACAATTCTATTTAATTTGAAAAGCAACAGGGGCGCGGTGCTGCTCAAAAATAAAGAATGCTGGCAGTCGCCTGGTATATACTAACTGTGTAAGGCAGCACGGGATTCTAGAAAGTATTTAAATCGTCAGAACTACTCTCGGCATCTCTCTGCTAGGAGGATTCGTGTTGCCGACGTGCTCACATCGTTTGTGCATTAGCAGCTAAGCGACTGTCTTTCTTAGGAGATTTCCTTTTGCCGGTGTGCTGGCCTCGCTTGCGTATCTTCAGAGCTCTATGTCTCACTTCCGGGACGGGCAGACACACGCACTTCCACGTGTAGAACTCTATTTAATTTCAAAAGCAACAGGGGCGTGGTGGCGCTCACACATAAAGAATGCTTGCAGTCGCCTCCAGTTCGCCCTCTGGTGGTCAACTGGATGATAATGTGCATACAAGACCGCAAGATCACCCCCCACCCTACCCAGAAGGGGGTGGGTTACAGCTGATTTCACCCTACAGTAGTTTTAGTCGACCAATCAGGATAATGTGTACCAAGTTACATGAAAATCGCTCCAGCCGTTCGGACGTGATGCTGGAACATACATACACACATTGACTTTTATATATATAGATATTAATGTTGTTTCTCAAAGTCAGTATTAAACAGGGTTGCTCCTTCCTGACAATTTGTGCTTTGTATTCTCGGTTACAAAAAGTAAAAACAGATCTCTGCAAAGTGGTCTAAATTAATTACAAAACACAAAATTACTAATCACGTAAGTATTCACCCCTTTTAATATGACAAATCTAAGTCATCAATGGTGCAGCCAAATTCTGAAGCTTGGATGCCCTCATCTATAGGCACACTTTCAGGACATCGATATGTCAGGACATCAGTAGTTCATAACTGAGGAAGGACTTGGGCATGTGACAACATACCTACAAGTTCAGCTGTAAAAAGTACAAAGTGCAATTCATTGATAAAAAGATCAACAAAAAGAGGGTTACTTTAGTGGTGCTTTTAAAAAACATCAATAAGTAAACGCCCAGAAAAACAGTGTGGAAAAGTGACCAAGAAATAATTAAAATACATAAAACCATTAGAACAATGGAATTCCCATAAACACAGAGCAGCAACTGTTACGTATTTCCCAGTACTCCGTCCGTCAATGGAGCCCTGTTGCATACCTTGCCCCTTCACCAATGAAACCTAACAACTTTTTGTTTGCTACGACAAGTCTGTCCTTGCACCGCCACTTGCATTCGACTGTCCGCAGTTCCGGCGAGCACAGCAAACATTTTGCTCCCTGTCCTCAGGCACAGACTTCGTCCCAGGATTCAGACTCTAGGGCTCTCCTTCTGCCACCCCAGCCAGACACCAACTCTGTAATGTCTCCTCTGCCCCCTGAGGGCTTGCTTCTATCCCAGGGAGACAACCTCACTTATCGTTCAGCCCTTTTCTTTCTCTGTCTTGCTTCATTCCATTTCTGTGTGAGATTAGCCTTATTTCTGAATCTCTCCTTTACTCTTCCTTCACTCTGCCTTTTTATATCTGGTTGTGTAGATGGTGTACTCCCTGGCCTATGGAGGTGCTAATCACTACAACAACAACAATATTTATTTCTATAGCACATTTTCATACAAATGGTATAGCTCAAAGTGCTTTGCAAGATGATGAAAGAAAAAATAAAAATATAAAAATAAGATTAGGCAATTGCTAAGTTACAAAGAATAAAGTTAGGTCCGATGGCCAGAAGGACAGAAAATATAATAAAAATTATAAAATTATAAAAATAAAATAAAATCTGCAGGGGTCCCAATGCCACGACTAACCCACATGTGCATAGTGTGACAAATAGAGGCACTGCCGACCCCTTGAACCCTCAGACCAGCTGTCAGACACCAGATAAAAGTCCAAAATGTTATTTATTATAATAGTAAATGTGCACAAAGCACCTCCACCTCCACTATACTTCAATAAACAATCAATACTACAATAATAATCACAATAATCAAATAAACAATCCTCCACTCCCAGACACTTAGCCACCCTGCCTCCCAACTCAGCTCGTCCGTCTGGGATTTCCCAGAATCCTCTATAGTCTGTGACCCGGAAGTGTTTCTGTCCCTCAGTCCATGTGACTTTCTATCACTTCCAGGTCAGGTAAAAACTTCTCTTTTTCTTCATCAGCCCGGAAGCACTTTATTTCTTCCAACCATGTGACTGGGATTTACTTCCAGGCTGTATGGAAAATAAACATCTCTGTGTCTCCCTGCAGCATCCCCTGGTGACCTCGATGTTACCAAGCAGGGCTGTGCATTAAAGCTCCATAGTCCATGATGCCCTGCTGGAATTCGGGGCATCTCCATGTTGCAAGGAGGGCTCCATCTAGCGGCCTGGGGGTATTGGCCAGGATGAATGGCCGGCCATATCTCACAATAGTGAATCCATTCCCCGATAAGCACTCCATAGTCACACGACTCTCCTATGCACCAACACTTCCAATGCACAGTATCATTGATTTCATACAAAAAACAAAGATGAAGTGCACCCTGATGTTCTGCCATGAACCCAAGCCATGCTGCACCACACGATTGGTTTTAGAAATCCCATAATTAGTTCAATGGAGTTTGGTTGATTGTAGTATAAGTGAACCAGATGTGACACTGACAAACTGTGGTGAGTCAGTATGGTGGCCTAACCTACAAAATGAAGGCAAAAGAGCATCCCAATCAACTCCATGAAAAGGGGATTGAAAAGTACAAATCAGAGGATTGAGACAATAAAATATGCAAGTTGCTGAATATCCCTTGGAGTCCAGGTGAATCCCTTGGATGAAGTGAAGTCTTTTTATGAAGCTGTCACATTATGGGAAAGTCTGATCCAATGTGTGGAATAAGCCATTTCTTTAGGTAAGGAGAAGTCAAGCAAAATGACCTCTTTTATTGGTTCACTAAAAAGATTACAATATGCAAACTTTCGAGGCAACTCAGGCCCCTTCTTCAGGCAAGAAGTAACTTCTCACTATAATCCTGTGAAGAACAGCCAGGTCCCATGCCCGGCAGGGACGCCCTTGCTGCATCTGTTCTGGGGGAGCCACCATGGGCAGCTCAATACCTCCCCCAGGACGCTTGGTGGCGGTCTCCCTGGCGGATGGTGATCCCCCAGCTTAGCGCATGGCTCCGTGGGAGATGGAGTCCTCCACAGCCAGGGTGGGGGCTCGGATGGCCGCTAGGGGGAGCTGCATGGAGTCTGCAGCCCGGCTGGTCGAATCTTAAGCCCCACCCGGAAGTGCAATTAGAACCAGGTGGTCAAGCACCTGGAATGCTTCCGGGTGGGTTATAAAAAGGGCCAGCCACCACCACTCAGGGAGCCAGGGTAGGGAGGAGGAGGACTACGCTTGCGGAGGAGTGGTGGGAGAAGAGAAAGAATTGTTGGTGTGTGGAAAAGAGTGCTTGTGGGACTGTGTATTGCCTGTGGGTCACGGGGAAGACATGCGCCCACGGGTGAAGAAGAAAATAAAAGTCATTGGTTTATTACGTGCCTCTGTGTCGTTCTGTGCCGGGTCAGGCGCCTATATAGCGCCTTTTCTACAATCCTTAATGGCTAACACAGTACAACACCCTAGTACTACAGTTATTTGTATGGAAAAAGACATGCAGGTTATGATTATTACAATAGGTTTAATGAGAAGCCAAGCAAAATGAAACATTTTATTGGCTAACTAAAAAGATTACAATAGGCAAGCTTTCGAGGCAACTCAGGCCCCTTCTTCAGGCAAGATGTAGGCCTGAGCTGTCTTGAAAGCTTGCCTATTGTAATCTTTCTAGTTAGGTCATTTTGCTTGACTTCGCTCTACATTCATAATGGCTAACATGGTATAACACTCTAGTACTTTAGGTAAGGAGAAGCCATAGAGTCTTTCATGGCAGTCTCGCCATTTAAGATATAACCAAGTCGATTTCATACAGAACCAAGTTTTCATGTTTGTTTCTTAGAGTAACGTCTGATAATGTGGTCACGTACGGTTATTGAGACGCGTGTCACCAGAGGTCATGCCTGGAATTGTCATCATTGCGACAATATAAATAGCAGCCATTATATCTTTTCCTTTGTCCTACTTGTTTGATATTTAAAACTTCTCAAGAGTGTTCCTTCCTGTTTATGTTTGGTTTGGACTCCGTGTGTTTCTAACTATGATTTAGCCTTCTCCCTTTTGATTTTCACGTATTGATTTTTGTTTCACTCCAATGCTCTTACAGCGTGCCCCATGTTTTTCACTTTCTGGTCCTTTTCTCCCTTAGTCTGTATACTCTAGCAGTGGAAGAACAAGTAGGCTTTGGAATTCAAATGATGCTCTGTTAGTATTAACAAAAATAAAGTGTGCCAAGAAAACATTCCTCACACCATTGTACTATCACCGCCAGCCTATACCTTTGAGAGGATGGATCTGTGGATTCCTGCAGCTTATACTAAATTCTGATCTTAGTATCCGAATGTAATAGCAGTAATTGGGAATTGACAGACCAGATGATATTTCTACAATCTTCATGCAGATTTGGTGAGCACATTTCTACCGTAACCTCATCTTGCAGCCCATCAAAGTCAAGGTCTGATGTATCGTATTGTGACGTGTGAGTCTCTGTCTTGCACCCCAAAACACGAGGCTGAGTCTCAGTACTTTAGCAAAACCAGCTTTATTCAGCTTGAAACAGGAACAGCACGGTTATTTATTGTAGCGGGATCTGCCGCTCTCCTATACACAGACACAGCAGTCAGGCAGCGTCGTGGCCAAGTTATATTGTTCCCTGCTTTTATAATGTTCCTTGCATCACCCATCAATGACAGCCACTTATAGCTTGACCGCGATCGGCTCAGACTTGCTTAGGCAGCGAGCCGCTACAACGCTGTGAACCTGCAGGTGCCCTGGCAATGGATAAAGTCTTCCACAGAAGCAGTGATCACGCTTTGGCACACTCTTCATCATGTCGCCCCATTGAGGGGGGAGGAGTCCCAAAAAAGTTTAGAAACTTCACAGTATGTTCATATTTGCCCTGCTGCATGCTTCTGTTTTAAAGAGCTGATATATGAGTTTTGATGGCCTTTCTGTTAGTCTGAATGAGTCTGACTATTCTCCTCTGTCATTATTAAGCTAGACATGACTACACAACTGTCACTCACTAGAGGTTTTTTGTTTACTACACTATTTTCTGTAGATTGTGGTGATGGTACTGCATGGAAATCCAAGGAGATCAGAAATTTATGAGGCACTGTAACCACCATGTCTGGCACCAACAATCATACAATAGTCCAACTGCCTTAGCTGACAAGTCTTAGCCATTCTAATATTTGGTTGACAGACAAGTAAAGATCTCGGGCCTGTTTGCATGCTAAATAGACTGGCTGTTAGGAGAAGAAGGCTCTTAGCGTTAATGAGCACATGTACCTAATAAAGTGGCCAATGAATATAGACAGTGTCTTCGTCTTCAGAAAGTATTCAGACCCCTTCACTTTTTTAATTTTTCCCTTGTTTTTGCTTTCTTATTCTGAAATTTATTTAAATTAATTTTTCCCACGTGAAGCAACACTCGAAACCCCAGTATGATAAAGCAAAAAATGGGAGTTTAGGTGTTTTTGCAAACTTATTAAATATAAAAAACTGAAATGTCCTATTGACACAAGTGTTCAGACCTGTATTCAGTACTTAACCGAAACCTCTTTAGCAGCGATTCCACCTTGGCTTTCTGCCATTCCTCTCCACAGATCCTCTCAAGTTCTGTCAGGTTGGATGGAGACCGTTGGTGGACTGCTACTTTCAGGTCTATCTAAGTCTGGGCTCCGGCTGGATCACTTAAAGACATTCCCCTAAGCTACTCCTGTGTTGTCTTTGCTTAGGGAAATTCTCCTGTTTGATGGTGAGCCTTCATCTCAATATGAGGTCCAGAGTGCTCTAGAGCGGGTCTTCATTATTGTAACTCCAATCAGGTTTCCCTCAACCCTGCCTAGATCAGTCCCTGCCATTGACAAATAACCCCACGGTATGATGCTGCCACCACCATGCTTTGCCATTGGGATGGTATTGCACAGGTGATAAATGGTTCCTGTTTTCCTCCAGACATGATGCTAATTTGTCTTCATCCGATCTTGTTTCTCACTCTCTAAGAGTCCCTTAGGTGCCTTTTTGAAAAACTGCAAGTGGGCTTCCATGTGTCTTTTACTGAGGAAAGTATATCTGGTAACTCAGTCATGAACCTCACAGGTGGCGCAGTGGTAGTGCTTCTGCTTTGCAGTAGGAAGATTGTGGGTTCGTTTCCCGGTTCCTCCCTGTGTGGATAGCGCTTTGAGTACTGAGAAAAGCGCTATATAAATGTAATGAATTATTAATTATTATTATTATTATTATTATTATGAAGTCCAGATTGGTGGAGTTTTGATGTGATCGTGGTCCTTCTGAAATTTTCTTCCATTTGCAAACAGGTTGTCTGGTGCTCAGCCAGAGTCACCTGTCTTACCGAGGCCCTTCTCCGAGTATTGCTCAGTCTGACTGGTTGGCCAGCTCTAGAAAAAGTCGTGGTCATTCCAATCTTCTTCCATTTAAGAATTATAAAAGCCACAGCACTCTTGGGAACCTTCAATGCTGAAGATGTTTTTGTAACCTTATCGGCAGATCGGTGTCTTGACATGATTTGTTCGATCTCATGGTTTGGTTTTTGGTCTGACACTCATTTTCAATGGTGGGACCTTCGACAGACAGGTGTGTGCCTTTCTTAATCATGTCCTGCTGAATGAATCAAGCACAGGTCGACTCCAAACAAGGTGTAGAAACATCTCAAATATATTCAATAGGATGGGATCAACAAGTGTCATAGCAAAAGGTCTGATATACCACTTGTGTCAATGTGATATTTTAGTATTTCATTTTCAATAAATTTGCAAAAATTTCTAAACTCCAGTTTTTTGCTTTGTCATTCTGGGGTATCGTGTGTTGCTGGATGTGGGGAGAAAATGAATTTAAATGAATGGCCCTCCTTTACCTTGTAATCTGTCTTCATGTATGCCACTCACAAGACTACCTACCCTTAAAAAATGGCCAAATTATACATCCCTCAATTTAGATTTGTGTTCAAAATCTTCCTTTATTTGTTGACCATTGTGGACTACTAGGGGGTGTACCGCCACCCAAACCCGACACTGATAGACGTGGAAAACAAGTTCAGGGCACGTGTTTTTATTTTTTCTTCTTTTCGTCATGGGAAACACCTTCCCCCATTTCCCACGTGTACAACACGGTCACAAGCAGAGCACAAAACCCAAAACACACTTTTCTTCTCTTCTTCGTCTGCCTCCACTCCTCCTGCCAAGCTTTGTCCTCCTCCACCTGACTTTGGCTCCCTGAGTAGTGGCTGCTGGCTCCTTTTATAAGGCACCCAGAAGTGCTCCAGTTGCTCGTTGGTTCACTTCCGGCAGAACTTCCAGATGGGACAGAAGAGCTGCAATCAAGGGCTCAGCAGCAGCTGTAGCACCCCCTGGTGGTATCCATGCAATCCAACAGGGCGGCACCAAACTCCAGCTCCCATGGAGCCCTACAGAAGTCCGAGGCACCGCTGCTTTCCTTTCCTTGCATTCTGTTCATTCCTTTCCTGACCCTGCACATCCATATATCAATTATCTCTAACTCACTTCTTTCTACCTTTCATAAAGTCCATGTCTTCTTCATGCTACTCATAGAGATGCATTTCTTTCCCATTACTTCTTCCTCATTGTTCTTCTTTCAATCTTCAGTCTTTGAAGTCTTTTTCCGAGTCAAGCACTTCAGATTTAAATCCTCAAGTACACTTTCTTTAACTCCTCGCTCAACTTTCCTCACAATCACCATCAGAGCACTGAAGGTGTCTGACACCAAACACCACATCAGAATCCGATTCGTCTTTGGTGTCACTGCTGTCAGATGTTTAACTTTGTGCTACAAATTCATTATTTCCCCTCTGTTCTGATTTTCTTCTGTTGACTTTCCCTTTTCTATATTCAATTTTTTATTGCATTTTCTTTAAACAGCTCCTTGTCAATCTCTCAGTTGGCATCCTTAACTGATTCCATATTGTGTTTGGATTGCACTTGCCATAGACTTTAGACTGCACTGAAAATTACAAATAAGGAAAAAAAAAGATTCGGAATGGAAGCATTCCCAGCCGCTCAGAGGGCCTCTGCTTGTAAAGCTGCTTTACAAGGTGGGTGGTAGAAATGCATCATGACAGCGTCCCGGAATTATACAAAATGGGGAGCAAAAGCAGAAAAGAATTAGGCATTCAAGTCCAAATTCAAATTACAAATCTGCAAGACATAATTAAGTCATGACCAAGAAACTGTCCTTTGCAGATGGCTTGAAAACAAGTACACTTGTTACAAAAGGGTTTTTAAGCACGGACGCAATATGTTGTTCAAAGAACAGGGTTGGAGCAAAGTAATGTGTTTAATTAAACTTTAAAGTACATGATTTCATTTACGTGGTTTTTTGCTTATAACAGTAAAAGAACAGTTCTGTTTAAAGTCCCATTTTAAAAGGGAGCCAGTTTGAGGCTGGCACTGGGTCCACAATGAAATGTTAAATGTTAGGGCCATCCAACGCCTTCACGGTTTTAAGAATGAATGATCCGGTAACAGCAGCACTTCCTGGAGGCTGATTAGAGCAGTGTGTAGTAGAACATACCGTACATTTATAGAGAGTGGCTCAGGACAGGGCAGTCGGGACCTTCATTAAAAGAGTTGGCATTCCCTCTGCCAGTAAGGAGATGTGGGGCGCTACAGTATGTCAGTTCCTTTACCCTTCATTAACGTTCCTCTATGTGGTTTCTCTTCTTGGTATCTGGATCCACTGCTCTACTGCCAGGCTGCTCTCCTGCCTATAGAAACGTCATTTCAGATAAAGGAGTGTTGGAATCATCGGATGGATATATACTCTCAGCAGATTGGACTGACTCCACTATAGGAAACCCCAAAGCAGGTAGGCAGCCAGTTGACCAAGTTCTCCAGGACTCTGACTTTATTTTTAATTTTCTCTTTTAAAAATTTTAATCTCCACCACTGTCAACCAGCCATAGTCTATCAATTAAAATGGACCAATGTTTTCCATATATGTTTAATCAGTCTCTACCTTATTCTCTGTGTGTTTTAACAAATCTGCATTTCTATGCAGAACAGCTCTGTATTTAGTAATTAGTATAATCCATACTTGTATTTTAACTGAGAATTGTTCACGGCATTTTGCTCCATCAATCAGTGAAGAGCTGTCTAGAACCAGGCTAAGGGGTGAGAGATGTGGAGGCAATGGTGACCTTAGGGCTTTTTAAGGGACACCCTGCATTTCCAGATCTCTGGTCCTTGCACCTGGTGTTGAGACTTTAACAGGTTTGGTTAGCTGTTGCAGGACATTGACTTATAGACCTGTGGTTAACATCTCTAACCCTGTTTAGCCCTTCAATGCCACCCCTAAGTTGACACCCCACCATGTGATCCTGGAAGATGTAAGAATCTAAAATTAATATTAAGAGCATTTAGTGTATTTATTAACGCACAAGAATACAATCCAAAATTAGAAGGTTCAATGCAAACTTTAAGTAATAGAAAAATGATATTCTTACAACAGTTTAGCAGCAATAATAAAGATTCCATCCTCCCTCTTTATCCTCAAGATGATGTCTGCAATGTTACAAATCTCATACTGTTTATATAAGAAATATTTTGTGCCCTATTTCCCAGATCCACATATTCATTCATTTATTTTTGTCCCACCTTGGACTCTCCCTTTTGCGTTGGTGTACCACTTCCCTTCAGTCTGTTAAGGGAATAATAAAATAACAGTGGGAGATCGAGCTTTTAGTTACAGGGCCCCTAAACTGTGAAATAGTGTGCCTGGTACTATAAGAGATGCCCCTTCAGTATCAGCTTTTAAATCTCAGCTGAAGACTCACTACTTTAGTTTAGCATACCATGACTAGAGCTGCTGATTAATTGTACAGACTGCATCTCTGTTGTTAGTCATTAGCACTAAAACATAAGTAACATGATAGTTACAATTCGTTACTAAACCTCAGCTATTCTGTTTCCCTTCTCAGTACTCAAATGTGGCACTTGGTGCCACTGCCCACCTGTCAAGTTGTTTTGCCTGCCAAAGGTAAAGTCATTCCTGATGGAGGATCGCAGGAATCATCGGGTAGAAGGGTCCTTTCATCGGATTAGCTGGCCCAGCACTGTCTCAGCTGTGGAATGGCCAAATGGGGGAGGCAGTAAACATTGTTGCACTAATGCAATATTATTTGAAAACGAACAGTGTCAGATCGGGTGTGAATATATGCTGGCGTTGTTACTTAGAGTCAGAGCAGAAGGGCTGTTACAGCATGATTGTGATTGAGAGAATAAAAAGTGTTACAGCACACAGCAAATGGCCACCTGCATGCTCCTTCTTGCACTGAATAAGCTCACACCTTCTGGTGCACGATGTCGACACAGCATGGAGAAAAAAAGAAAGACATTGGGACATTGGATATAAATTTATTGCACTTGTAAAAGTTAGCTTTTTTCAGTTTTGTTCTCTCAATCACGATCACGCTGAAACCCCCCCCCCCCCCCCACCCCACCTCACTCCGCCCCTCCTGATCTGACTCTAACTAACAGTGCCAGCATAAATTCACACCCGATCTGACACTGTTCGTTTTTCAAATAATATCACATTAGTGCGATGACGTTTTCTGATTGGTACTATTCAGGTCTTAAAATTATTTCTTCAAAAATGTCACATATATTGTCTCTTTCTTTCAGGTGTGTAATAGAAACCACAGCATAGAGAGAAGTGTGCGCATTGCAACAGGTACACATGTCGTAAATGTAGGAAGGACGGTCCTTGCGTGTGTTTGAACTGTTAACATTTGAATTTGATGATTGCATATAGCGCTGAACTAACCTCTCTGTACTTTATAAAGTATCTATCTATCTATCTATCTATCTATCTATCTATCTATCTATCTATCTATCTATCTATCTATCTATCTATCTATCTATCTATCTATCTATCTATCTATCTATTCTTTCCTCTGCATGTCCTGGAGTACAAAAGAAACAGCATACAACAACGTGGAGACTGGCAAGATCGGGAAAAAAAAAAACAAAAAAAAAAAACACGTGGTCACTGGTTGCAAGCGCAAGATGTTATGCGAATGAATATGAATAATATGAATAATGTTGCATCCGTGCTACAATGTTTTCCGAAATGCACTATACAGGTCATAAAATGAAGAATTCCAAATATCATATATACCTATGTCTCTGTTTTTTTTTTTTTTTTTTTGACATCATAGACCATAAGGTGCACACTAATTCAGCGTGAGCAGGAACACTCAATAAAACTGAATAAAAAAAAATCAAGTGACGGTGAGATACGAAGAAGGCAGATTCACCAGCGTTTGTGTGTCAGCTTTTATCCCTCCAGATTAGAGAATGTCCAGTTAAATTGCCTCAAAACACCACTCACATCTCCAGTTATTCCCAGTTTCAAATAAAAACTATGAGCGTCAGATCCCTGGGTGGGGAGGCGGTAGAATGTATCGTGATCGTGACTGAGAGAATAAAAGTGAAAATAAAATGGTAACTTTCACAAGTCCTATAAATGTCCACCATCTGTTACAGACGTAAACCAAATGTATGTGTGTGTACTGTATAATATTAACAATAAGGGCAGCTCACTACTGAAAATGGCAAATATAGGAGGCAGTCGGGATCTAACCAGAGACTCTTGATTACAAGTCAGCAAATCTTACCGCTACGCCACGGAAGCCGTTGTTTTATCCTTGAACCTTTTGTGAAAGTGTTTATTTGATCTTTGTACTTTAGACTTCACACATTATATAGTTTATGCCAACATTTTGTCATTTACTACTAAAATATGAAAAACGTTTCTGTTTTAACAAAGTGTTTACACAGATTATTGTAGAAACGGAACACACATGAAATGCATGTGTTCCAAATAACAATCTATTATTTACACTCTAAAACTCCAGCACTTTACTCCCAGATAATCAATCAAGCCATGAGCTGGGAGAACTTTGTGCACATTCTGCGTCGGTGGGGGATGGAATAGTAGGCTGCTTGCTGCTTGTCTTTACTACTACATTTACAGGACAAAAGACGCTGACGGAGAGGTGTGAACGGATTTAAGGTGGGCCAGATCTACAAGTTTTTTCGTAGGCTCTGGTAATTCTACTGTTAATGTGACTACCCAGTTCACAGAGGCAGCCCCTTTTATGCCAGACCCAGGAATACTTCCGGTGTCCAGGAAAAAGCACTCTTTGGTCAGACAGAAGCACCTGAAATTAAGGACAGCCCTCCATCAATCCCCATGGAACTCAGCAGTGGACTGCAACTCCCAGAATGCCCTGCAGATATGTGAATGATCATACCAGCCCATCCAATGTCTTGGGGGAATATGAAAGCCCTGCCATCCACCGCAATGATAATATCGTCACAAGCCAATCTTAGGATTTGTGTATCTGAGTCTTTCCAGCCCATCTCTGACCCAATCCGGTTTTTAGGCCAAGCTTTCACTAGTGGGACAGGATGGTCTAGATTCATGACAGAGAGCTATACAAAAAATAAGCTGTATTGCTGGAAAGTGAAAGTGAAACAGTGGCATTTCATTTCATATAAAGTGTCACGAAATTGCTCCAAAAATGAGCGGTGTAAATTTCCAGCAGTTGTTTGGTGTTTAGTAAGCTTTTTAGTTGCATTTTTCAAGCATTTGCAAAGGAGCATTTTGCAGGGAAAGTAATTATTGACATTGTTTCCTGTCACCAATTTGTTGGTTGTGAGGTGTTCTAGTGTTATGTTGTGACTGTTCTGTCTCATCTATCACTTTAAAACTTTTAGTCATGGCGATGGCATCCCTGAAGACGAGGTGTCAGTAGTGTCGTGAGTTCACATACAGTGCATCCAGAAAGTATTCACAGCACATCACTTTTTCCACATTTTGTTATGTTACAGCCTTATTCCAAAATGGATTAAATTCATTTTTTTCCTCAGAATTCTACACACAACACCCCATAATGACTACGTGAAAAAAGTTTACTTGAGGTTTTTGCAAATTTATTAAAAATAAAAAAAACTGAGAAATCCCATGTACATAAGTATTCACAGCCTTTGCTCAATACTTTGTCGATGCACCTTTGGCAGCAGTTACAGCCTCAAGTCTTTTTGAATATGATGCCACAAACTTGGCACACCTATCCTTGGCCAGTTTCGCCCATTCCTCTTTGCAGCACCTCTCAAGCTCCATCAGGTTGGATGGGAAGCGTCGGTGCACAGCCATTTTAAGATCTCTCCAGAGATGTTCAAGTCTGGGCTCTGGCTGGGCCACTCAAGGACATTCACAGAGTTGTCCTGAAGCCACTCCTTTGATATCTTGGCTGTGTGCTTAGGGTCGTTGTCCTGCTGAAAGATGAACCGTCACCCCAGTGAAGTGGGAGGTCAAGTGCGCTCTGGAGCAGTATTTCATCCAGGATGTCTCTGTACATTGCTGCAGTCATCTTTCCCTTTATCCTGACTACTCTCCCAGATCCTGCCGCTGAAAAACATCCCCACAGCATGATGCTTCCACCACCATGCTTCACTCTAGGGATGGTGCCAGTTTTCCTCCAAACGTGACGCCTGGCATTCACACCAAAGAGTTCAATCTTTGTCTCACCAGACCAGAGAATTTTCTTTCTCATGGGCTGAGAGTCCTTCAGGTGCCTTTTGGCAAACTCCAGGCAGGCTGCCATGTGCCTTTTACTAAGGAGTGGCTTCCGTCTGGCCACTCTACCATACAGGCCTAATTGGTGGACTGCTGCAGAGATGGTTGTCCTTCTGGAAGGTTTTCCTCTCTCCACAGAGGACCTCTGGAGCTCTGACAGAGTGACCATTGGGTCCTTGGTCACCTCCCTGACTAAGGCCCTTCTTCCCTGATCGCTCAGTTTAGATGGCTGGCCAGCTCTAGGAAGAGTCCTGATGGTTTCGAACTTCTTCCACTTATGGATGATGAAGGCCACTGTGCTCATTGGGACCTTCAAAGCAGCAGAAATTTTTCTGTAACCTTCCCCAGATGTGTGCCTCGAGACAACCCTGTCTCGGAGGTCTACAGACAATTCCTTTGACTTCCTGCTTGGTTTGTGCTCTGACATGAACTGTCAACTGTGAGACCTTATATAGACAGGTGTGTGCCTTTCCAAATCATGTCCAGTCAACTGAATTTACCACAGGTGGACTCCAATGAAGCTGCAGAAACATCTCAAGGATGATCAGGAGAAACAGGATGACACCTGAGCTCAATTTCGAGCTTCACAGCAAAGGCTGTGAATACTTATGTACATGTGCTTTCTCAATTTTTTTATTTTTAATAAATTTGCAAAAATCTCAAGTGAACTTTTTTCACATTATCATTATGGGGTGTTGTGTGTAGAATTCTGAGGAAAAAAATGAATTTAATCCATTTTGGAATAAGGCTGTAACATAACAAAATGTGGAAAAAGTGATGTGCTGTGAATACTTTCCGGATGCACTGTATTTGGGTCCACCATATTCTGCAGCAAAGTATTGTCCAGAAGACAATTCTGGACTCTGTATGAAGAACTCGGGCAGCATCCTGAAAAATTCCAGGATTACAGGTGGATGGTGTAGCCAGCAGGGGGCACTAGCTCCCTTGTTGGAAGGAGTTCTTCTGTAATTGTTACATAACCTGAAACTATATACATATGATATTAAAAGGTGATACCCCTCTCTTAGTGATACGGCGGTAAGAAATCACATAGGAGAAGTAACTTAGCTATCTTTAATGACGGTTTACGCTGCATAACAGATGAAGGAAGCCATGACAAGAACCCAGTTCGGGTAGCAGGGGCTCGATGTGTAGAGTCTGCCATTTTCGTTGCTGCGTTGGAAGGATTTTCCAGATCGGATTACGTTATTTCCCATCCGTCCATCGGCTTCAAAGGTGTGCCGGGCAATGTTCCAAGGCTTTATACTCTTTCTTCATGTGCAGGCCCCCACTTAGGTGAATCATGCCATTCCAAACAAGGCACAGAAGATACAATTTCATGCTGACTTTGACACACAAAAATAGTATACAATGCCCATTTCGCAGTTGTCCCTGTCTTGTCTTCTAATGCTTGCCTAGCAGTTCTAAACGATGAGCCCCTGTGCTAAATCTGGCTTTGTATTAGCTGTGCATGTGAGTAGAAAGAAAAGTAGATTTATAAAATATTTTTACAGAGCACAGTGATATACAGTATTAAACATATAAACTTATCACAGATGGCAATGTGATTTGTGATATTCTTTATATTTACTGAAGCTTTGAGCACCACTCAAAAAAAAATGATTGTGCAAAGATAGTGCACGCTGCCGTAGGTGCCACATTGTGCATGTGTGACGTGTGTGATCCAGTCATCTAGTGACAGCTAGTAAGGCTAGTAAGAGGTTAAGCACATGCTTAGTTTTGAACAAAGTGGAAAAAACTGAACACACATATATTTATATACATTTAACCCTGCATGTGCCAACCGAAGGATACATTTAATCTGCCTAGTTTAGGGTAACTGACCAAGTGGTTATCACAGCAGCACTGGGCAAGAAGCAAGCATGGTGGACAGTACGCCAGTCAATACAGCTAATCTGAAAACAGTGTGCTGTGTGAATTTCAGTAACAGAAGGTATTAATACATTGTGTGCTGGTCCATCTACCGTATAACCAGGGAGCTGCAGTATAGGTCTAGGCATACAGTACATGATAAATAATGAACCTGTTAAAAATGTAAAGTAATAGATTAGAATGCAACAGTTTTACTATCAGCAATAACTGTAATGTAAAGAAATTGTAAATTTCGCCAGCAACATGACTCATTTTTAACAAGATGGACTGAAAAAGGAGTGAAAATGATTTGCCCAAAAAGTAATCCCAAGTAAACAAGCTTCAATATACAATCCAGAAAAAGAGTCCAAAAATCACAGCAGAAAGCGATATAGAAGCCAAAGTATCAAACACCCCCCCAAAATCTCCAGATTCCAAACAACTTCAATGCACCACTGCCTGAGATTCTTCTTTCCTGGGCCCAATTAGCCAAGCGGAGATCTCAGGAGTGGTGACATCAGGGTGGCCCCACCTCCTGTGGTACCACCTACATAAAACACAAGGGTTGAACACAGATTTAATGGCACAGTAAATGATTACGGAATAATAAACCAAACTAGAAGTAAGCAAAAAATACCTGAAAAATCATAATTCCAGATTCAATGACAATAAGAAAACACAACATTCACATTAGCCCAAGTTGATATTGTGAGGGATGAGACAACCCTTCAAACCAGGATGGACCATGATCTCTTGCTTAGACAGGAGGCCACCATAGAGGAAGGTCA
Organism: Erpetoichthys calabaricus; assembly: GCF_900747795.2. Taxonomy (NCBI): domain Eukaryota; kingdom Metazoa; phylum Chordata; class Cladistia; order Polypteriformes; family Polypteridae; genus Erpetoichthys; species Erpetoichthys calabaricus. The sequence goes on along the minus strand of NC_041397.2, from coordinate 295,946,744 downwards.
GCAAGGGAAGGATGTTGCAGAAGCTACTACATTCAGTCTAGAGAGCTATGGAGGAACGTAGTGGTGGGACTGAGAGGACACTGGGCGACTGCCTGCCCTGGGCAGAACCTAACTCCCATGCACTAGGTGGCAGCACCCTGTCTGACAAGCCCCAATATGGATACCCGCAGAGTAACATGGGAGTTGTGGCCAGGGGGTGCCGTCAGATATCAACTGCACCATGACTGGTGTGGTCCCATATGAACTGGAATTGCTTCCCCGAGGCAACAGATTGAGCAGCAGCAGTACTCCTGGATCAGTTATTAAAAGAGAGCCCTCAACTTATCTCAGGGCATCAAAGTTGGGAAGGGAGATGGACAAAACGCTCACCTGGGTGGAATGGAGGAGACTGGTGAGTATAAAGGACGGAAGAAAGAAGTCTGCTGTACTGTACTGTCGGGTGTTGGAATCCATTACTGTAGTGCGAGGAAGAAACCTGTACAAGGAACACTTTGGTTGTTAAATACAAAAGTGTATATTTGTATGAGGCGAAAAACCACTAGTGCAATAAAAGGTAACATAAAGTTCACTGGAGGGACAAATTACTGCACCAAGCAAAGATCCAAAAATTAGTAGTCTGACCAAGGGACACTACTCTGTATTTCTTACAGTACATACCTGATTCACACACAAACATACACATAATGTCAAGATCTTTATAATACTTAACAATTGTATTTTTAGCAAACGGGTGTAAGGGCTACTAAAAGCGCCACAAAAAAGCAGGCCAGGAGTTTTCAAAGAACTGCCGAGATATGCAGTAGCCTTACACCAGGGTATGAAGCCAGAACTTAGTGTCTGTGGTAGTTGTGTCTGTAGGGGTGCTGGTACGCCTCTTACTGTCCAAAACACGTAATGCAATTGCTGATACAATTTTGTTACATTAGAGACATTAAATAATTTTGTAGTTTTAGTGATGAGTGCACCAGCAATTCGGGTAATGGCTATTTGGCTGTGTGGGGCTCTGTTATTGCCTTATGTTGCTTTCAAATCTCACACATCAAACTGTTCACTTTCAGACTTTTTTTTAGTGCTTACACATACTTATAACAGGCAAACAACCTAATATGACTCACTTTTGCAGGGGCTTTTGGAATTATGATTATGTTACTTAAAATAAACTTTGTTTTTAATGTGATGTTTCTTTTATTTTGTCTACCCCCTGTATGTAGCTCCTGCTCTAAAGAGATACTGAGAAATGCTTTAAAAATGAAAACACAAAAACATCAATGGATGGAGTATACTAAGTACACTCCTAAGTGTTGTCAGTTTTCTCTCTTTCTTTTGTTGTTATTTATTTTGAGTTCTAAAACAGACTTCCTATTAATAGAGCTGCTGATTTGTATGCACTGTTTTTTTTTTCATTGTAATACAAGCAGATGCCTTTTGGCCTCATCTTTGCAAAAATGCTTAGAGAATGTAATGTCATACCACCCATTGCTTTTGTTGGCATTCTGTCAATGATAAGAATAGTCTTTGAGGCACAAGTTTCTAACTTGCTCTTTTAATTGAAAGACAATATTTAAGAACAATAGAAGTGTGAAACAGAATAAAAATGAAAGAAAGTAATCCTGTTTTCTCAATGCACTTCAACAAAATAAGGTGCCCCAAGCAAAACTGCATAGCTGAAAATACTACCAACCTACATTTTTTAACATCATAAGTGACTCAGCTTAGCTTTTTATATATTTTGCCTGGTGTGCATTACTCTTCAAACTTCTGGGCCATGCTGTGAGGTGAATGGGTACTTTGGATAATCAGGACTCTGGATGTATTTTTTAAAATTCAGATTATTAAGGAAAAAACTGTAACACTGAGCTGTAGGTGAGGATATTCAAAGAGCTAGCAAAAGACAGCTGGTGTACGAGACTTGAGAACTTATGAATATATGGTGAAAATGTTTGAGGATTAGTTACGTTTCACAGTTTTACCTGACATTATTTTCTAAATCTTTAATATTATAGCTGAAGTGAAAGAAACAAGCTTAGATAGATAGATAGATAGATAGATAGATAGATAGATAGATAGATAGATAGATAGATAGATAGATAGATAGATAGAATTTTATTTGTCCCCATTGAGAAATTTGTGTTTTTACAGAAGCTCTTTCAATAAATAAATACATACATAGGTAGATAAGTATATACTGTATATATATATATATATATATATATATATATATATATATATATATATATATTTGAAATAGTTTACTGTCAAATAATGCAAAGAGTACGCGACACGTTTTTCGCCCTAATTCTGGGCTCATCAGGCATACACATTCACTGCACCCCCTCTCGGGGAATTGAACCTCGGACGTCAGTGCCAGAGGCGAAGCCCCTAACGCTGCGCCACGGCGTGTGGTTCATTTAATTGACAGTATGTAGATCGGGGTAATTAACCACCCATACAATCAGATTGTGACACAGACTACGAATGCAATGAATGTAATTACCCCGATCTACATATGATCTGCTTCTCACAACTGAGGGCACCGTGGCGGATGTTAGCAGACTTGCTGGCCAACCACACCACAAGCGTTACCTGGTAGGTAACCACCCATACAATCAGATTGTGACACAGACTACGAATGCAATGAATATATATATATATATATATATATAGTGGCGGACAGCTGCAACGCTCCTTTGACACTAGCTCCAGGGGATCAGCCATGGGATGCACACTACGTGCCTCGGAACACTTGGTGGCAGCCCCCTTGGGTTACACCAGGGCCACTATTGTGGAACACCGGAGCTCATCCCTCTGTGACCACTGCCAGAGGGAGCTGCACGGCTTTCTGAGCCCATGTGGGCTGTAACGCAGCCACACCCGGAAGTGCAGCCTTAACTAGGTCAATTATCACCTGAAACACTTCAGGGTGGGCAGACACCACTCTGGGAGACAGAGTCTAGAGGAGGAGGACAACGCTTGCTGGGAGGAGTGGTGGCGAAGGAAGATTTGATGTTTTGTTGGTGCTTTGCTTTTTGCATTGTGTGTGCTTCTGGGACTGTGCCTCCATTGTCAGTCTGTGTTGGGTTGGGCACCTCTATAGTGCCTTGTTACAATATACGGTATATATATATATATATTTGTCATACGCGTGTGCTTGGGGAACAACCTAAGGGCTTATACTGCCAAGACACGAGGGGGCACTGTCTAATAAGACTCTCTTGTTCCTCTCTCTCTGCAGAAAGGAAGATTGACACTACCACTCTGATGTAGCTTCCGGGGTCAGACCACCTGGACTCACCCCTTCCTCCCAGAATTTCTATTAGAGGGGACTGATGCCATCTCGCCAGCAGAAAGCCTTGAGAAAAGCATATAGTCAACCTTTGTGTAGTACTATGCGTTTCTTTTCACTCTTTTTGTGTACTTTAATATATGGGGTTTGCTTTGGGTACCCCAGGCCCTTTATCTGTGCCATGTGTCTTCCTACTATATATACATATATACACACACTATGGTCTGAATACACACCCCAAGTGGACTTGAAAAGTCCAGGACCAGCCTCTCAAAGGTCTTCATGATGTGAGATGTTCAGTGTCACTGGCCTGTAGTCATTAGGTGAAGAGGAGCCTACCTTCTTCGGAACAGGAAGAATGTAGGATGTTTTCCACAGCAGCAGGAGTTTCAACATTACAAAATCGGTCAGCCCACCATATGGTCCTGCAGCTTTTCCAGTGTGTAAATTCCTCAGTTATCTCCTTACTTGGTCTTCGGTTATGGACAGTCCACACTGATGGTCACAGGTGGATTTGTCACTGGCCATTCCAGTTGACATGGTAGGAGTTGTTGATGAGGTAGGAAGTGGGAAGAATGGTCATTAGGATAAAGTGTCAGAGGGAGGGAAAACCTATTAAAAAATTAGTTCAGGGCATTAGCTTTATCCATATCCCCTTCTAGCACCTGAGCCCTGGATTGCTTGAGTCCAGTAATTAGGCCCAAATGCTTTCCATTGTTCTTTGCTACTCTACTTTTTATATATATTTTTATATAGGATGTATATTTTAAATCAGTCACACACAGTGAAAAGACTAAGGGTGAGGCGAGAAACCATTATTGCAATAAAGGGAAACATAAAGTTCACTGGAGGGACAAATTACTGCACCAAGCAAAGACCCAAAAATTAGCAGTCTGACCAAGGGACACTACTCTGAATTTCTTACAGTACATACCTGATTCACAAACAAATATACACATAATGTCAAGATCTTTATAATACTTAACAATTATATTTTTAGCAAACGGGAGTAAGGGCTACAAAGAGCCCCACAAAATAGCAGGCCAGGAGTTTCAACGAACCGCCGAGATATAGTCTTACCCCAGGCAAGTAGCCTCAAGTATCACCCTCGGGCTTTAGACTAGACAGCTGCAAAAATGGGGAATGTTAAAGGTTGAAAATACAATGAAATACCCCCAGACACATCAAAATACCTTACAACGCAGAGAGTAAATGGACCTTAGGCATGTTGAGACAACCCATGCAAAATTATCTTTATTAACAAAGAACAGCCAGAAATAGAGAAAGGATTTGTTTAAAAGGGAAATTCCAATACACAATCCAGAAACCAGAAGCAAAACACACACACACACACACAAAATTAATTAATGAAAGAAAAGCAGATATTTAGAAACTCCAAACAACACCTAATGACAACATGAGGGAAGCCATCTCACTTGCCAGAATATAAAAGTGTAGGGCGGTCCCTTGGATGTGATGTCATGGTGGCTCCACCTCTTTGGGCTCCACCCACAGAGTATAAGGGACATACTGTATATAAACTTAAAGGCATAGTACGTAAATCTTTATATATAATACGCTACCGTGGCTATCCGTTTGTCTGTCCAGGATTTTAAACCACCTGTAGTTCACAAACCATTTGACCTATTGACCTGAAATTTGGTACACATATACTACGTGACGTCTACTATCTGCTTTCGGGGTGATGACTGACCTTCAAGGTTATTCCTCTTTTTATTTTATTTTATTGTTGAATCAACTCTTGGCAGCGAGCAGCAAGGCGGCCATGCGGACGCCGTTCTCATCCCTACCACCTTCGCCGTCATTTCCCCTACCTCTTCATATCTTAAATCATTCTTGAGGCAGATTGAACACTTCAGTGCCAGCTTAAGTCAAAAATTAAAGAAAACGTTCTAAGTAATTGCAACACAAACACTCACTTAATCAGTTTCACGCAAAAAGATGCCGACGAAAGAAGAGAAGAAGCGGGCCTCTAGAGTGGAGAAAAGAAGAGCTGCTCAGAAAGCAGCAAGTGCATCAACCTCTGAGCAAATGAATGGTAAAAGTACAGAGAAACAGTTTGAAAACTAGGAATGTTCAAGTCAATTGCATTCACTGCACGTTATCGTGCAGTGCGTCGTTACTGGTACCAAATATAATACACATTGCAAAAAAAAAAAACTTGTAACGTAGTGATTAATAAACAGGAAAAACGGTAAAAGTGGAAATAAACCAATCGAAAATCAAGCAACGTGTTACATGCCTTGCTAACTTTATATTTCAAAGAAAAAGATTGACTTCACAAAAAGAGTAGCTTTTTGAGCAAATTGATGTTTTAGATTTTCTTTTAGATGTTGAGCGTTCTCTGTTTTTAGTCTTTGCTTATACATTTGGTTTTCGGTTTTGTTTTTCGACTCAGCTGTTTTCTCTTTTGGATTACCCCATGAATCCCGTTCACCACTTAAAAAATAAGAAGAAAATTAAAATCCATGTTCTGATTGCTTTCATATGCATGGCTTAGCGATAGTTTATACAGCTACGCTGGCCTGCGATTTCTACCTGTTGGACTAGTCCTTCTCGGTTTCCCCTTAAAATCCATTTGTCATTCTAAATATTGAAATCCTCATCTGGTGTCAGTTGCAATCCGACAAGACATTAGTCACACATAAGACTTGTGAGATATTGCTGTTTATATTTATTTTCCTTTTTTTCTTTGTCCCAGCAACTGGCAGAGTTAATCAAGCCAAAAGAAAACTCTTCCAGCATTTGGTTACTCCAATTTTTGAATACAATAACACTCTTAAAATTAATGGTGCCTAGCAGGGTTGTGTAGTTCCTCATACAACTATTGCTTGACATAGTTCTGGGAAGTGGGTTTTTTTTTTGCACATGAAAAAGGTTTTTTGAGCTCTGATCAGTAGACAGAACCATTTTTTTTATTCTATAGTAGGCTACCAAGCTGGACATAAACAGGGCTGCATTTCCTGAAAACAATCGTTCTTAGTAAATAAGGAACGAGAAAATAAACAACGTACAGTAGGTAAAAAAAAGAGTGTATTTTGTGAGTGTTTCCTGAAGTTCTTTATTATGCAACAAATGAGTTTAAAGAACTTCTTCAGCATAAAAATATATTTTCTCTAAAAAAATCTATTCAAGGTAACGTAGTTGGTGCATGGATCAGAAAATTTTCATAGTTGGCAGTCATTGTAGTAAGTAATGGACTGATAACTGACACCTTTAGTGCATCAAAAACTGTGCCATACAATAATGAGCTATTGATAAAGTTAAGGATGAGTGCTGCCCGAACATCTATTGAGCTTTTCACTAGTTTTGTTGGCATTGGGTCTAAGGGACATGTAGTAGGTTTCTGTGTGACAGTGCGGGTCGGCCCCATGCTATCAGGTCCTTCTGGGGAGCCCTATGGACCCCCTACCATCGATAATATACTGGAGAGATGAGCCTAGCAGATGAGGACACACAAACATAGCAAGTGGTAGATGCATAAGTGATAATGCTTTTATTAGAAGAATCCAAAGTGTCCCAAAGCAGTGCAGTGCTCCAAAAATGATCAATAAAACCAACCGCCCCAGCAGATGATGTCTACATCTTTTTAAAGAGGATGTCATTTCACTCTAGGACTACTCTGCAGCTGGACGATACTAACTGCTGTCCTAAAGGGGAAAACGACCTGTGCAACTTGAAATGAAAGTTAGCCCAACACCATGTATTAGAAACAATAATAACAAAAATAATCTCTCTTTGGTAAATCTGTGGTTGCAATAGACCAAACTCAAACAAAATAGTTTTAAAACCTAAAATTAAACTCAGTCCCAAAAACACAGCACTCTACCCCCAGTTCCAGCTTCCTGTCTACTGCGCATGCACCCAGCAAAAGTGACATGTTTAAAACTGTATTCTGACTTGTGCACTCGTCTTTATCTGCAAGAAGCCGGACAGAGAATTACTTTAAATTACTTATTGCACCACTATACGGTTAGAGCTATACAAACTTCAGCTGCGTGTGTTGCTTTGGGAACACATCTCTGCATCACAGTTTCATTTAAGAAATTGAATGCATGACTTCCTATTGTGTTAACAAATAAAAATTATTAAAGTGGTGGGAGCAAGATGAGACAGGGTTTGCTAATTTAGGTTTTAGTTTGTGAGGTGACGCTGAGATCTGGGATCTTTTATTGTTCTCATTAAAGAAGTTCATAAAGTCTGCATGACTAATGTCTATTGGCATTTTGCATTGTAGTTCAGAATTACATTCATTAGATTAGCCATGGTCCTAAAGAGTACATGAGCATTATTATTGTTGTTCTCTATTATTTTAGAATAGTAGTCTGAGTGAGCTATAAAGAGAGCTTTGTTATACTTTTCTGCACTCCCTTTTCATGCAATTTGGAAGTCCTGCTGCTTTCCCGCTGTCCATCTACAGTTTTTGACAGTCTAATTTAAGAGTTCGAGTGCTCTCATTAAACCAGGGTGAGTTTCTATGTGCTTTAATCAGTTTTGTTTTAAGGGGAGCTAACGTATCTAAAGCCTCTTTCAAAGTCATATTATTTGAAGTCAGATTAATTGTTTTTTTAATTAATTAATAATGTTAAGATTTGGTCTCTGGCTGGTTTCTTGTTAGTATAAGTTTACTATCATTTTTTTAAATTGAAATGAAAATAAGCAGCTGTCATTACAAACACTCCCATTCAAGCTTTCACCACCAGCTGGGCATCTGACTTCACGTCATTTCCTTTTATTAGTCAAATCTCAGTTTTCATCCCAACTGTATTTTTATTTACTGACGGATTTGATTAGTTTCTTTTTCAGCTATCAGCTATTCTCTTCTGCTTCTGTGAAACACCCCGTCTATCCATTCTTTTGTGCGTAAGACACTTCTGCCATCTGCTTTAAGTCACTTTAAATGTCAGAGTATGATCCTACACACTTGTATCCTTGCATTTTTTTCAAATAATGCCCCATTCTTCCTGAAAAATTATTAAAGTTAAAAGATGTTTTGTCACCTACACCTGCATTTCTTTGGTTTGCAGTGAAAGAAAATCAAAAAAGCTCTGAAAAGAACTCAACTTTTGCTTATTCTATAAAGACATTCTAAAATGGCCGGGACAAAACTGTTGGACTTCTTCAGAAGTTATACGAGGTAATTGTCTTGTAGTGATCGTTCAGGCATTCTCGAGTCATTTAATGATTATCACATCAGCAACAACAACAGTGCTTTACAAAATGAAGAAAGAAAAATATAAAAATTAGGCAATACTAATTAACAAAGAATAAAGTAGGGTTCGATAACCAGGGAGGACAGAAAAAACAAAAAAAAAAAAATCTGCAGGGGTTCCAAGTCCATGAGACCACCCAGCCCCCACTAGGCCCACATGTGTAATCAATCTTGTAATCACTGCCAGTTTAAATAAAGAGAAGAACTGACTCAGCTGCTTTGTGTCAGTTATTATTATTATTTGATGTCAGATGAATTGTTTTTTTAACTAATATTATTAATTAATAATGTTAAGATTTGGTCTCTGGCTGGTTGCTTGTTACTATAAGTTGTTACTATAAGTAACAAGCTACTTTCCTAAACATAGGAAACAGCAGCAAAAGCAGAAAGTGGTGTGAGGGGACAAGACAGACATTAACAGCCAAGCAGAGTCAATATAAAGGTGACAGGACCATCTTTAAAGAGCCTGATGCTCCTGTCACCACTGTTGCAGCTGTGGTGGACATCTCTGGACGTTGTCACATGAGGAATATTGACTAAAGATTGAAGAGAAAGACTCTTTAAATGGCAGAGAAAAAAAACAAGGGACACTTCAAAACAAGTCCAAGCTGCAGCAGTTTCAAGTCACTTTATCTTTCCCTCTCTGGATGAAAACAGGTTCCATAACAGAAGGCCTAGAAAAGCCTTATTTTTAAGAGAGAAACACAAACAAGATCTGAAGTTTGCCACAATTTATGTTAGCAGGCCACAGTCTTTCTAAGAGAATTTCCTTTTGACAGAAGAAACAAAATGAGAGCTTTTAGGTAAATGACATCAACTCAGTGTGCACAATCTAAAAGAACACCATCTCTGTTGTGAAACATGGAGGAGACTCTGTGATGCTTTGTGGTTGCTTTGCTGCCTCTTTGAATCTGTTTAGGGCACAGTAAGTCAGTCAGTCATTTTCCAACCCACTATATGCTAACACAGGGTCACAGGGGTCTGCTGGAGCCAATCCCAGCCAGCACAGGGTGCAAGGCAGGAACAAATCCCAGGCAGGGTGCCAGCCCACCACAGGGCACACACACACACACACACACACACACCCACACACCAGGGACAATTTAGGATCACCAATGCACCTAACCTGCATGTCTTTGGACTGTGGGAGGAAACCAGAGCACCCGGAGGAAACCCACACAGACACGGGGAGAACATGCAAACTCCACGCAGGGAGGACCTGGGAAGTGAACCCGGGTCTCCTAACTGCAAGGGCACAATAAAATGAAAAAAAGATTTTCAGAGCAATTTGGGGCAAAATGTACAGCCCAGAGTTAGAAGTCAAAGCCTTGTTCACAGGTAATGAGCCCTCCAGTTGGATAATAAACCTTAAAAGCACCCACAAATGAAAGAGAAGAGAACATTGGAGAGTTGTGAAGGGGCCTGCTATGAGTCCTGAACTGTGGAAAGAGCTGAAAGATACGGTTAGGAAAGGTACTCATCAAACCTGAGAGAACTGAATAAGAGTCGGCCAAGCAACATGTCAAGAAGTGTGGAAATCTCACTCAGAGCTACAGAAAGCGATTGATGGCAGTCAGAGCCAGTCAATCCATTAGGTGACTTAGGCGGCCACCTATGTCACCATCATCTGAGGGGAGCCATTTATGAAAGTCATGAAATACACTGTAGAGGACCCTAAACCTGGACTTATAAATATGATAGTAATGTCCACGGTATGTGCACCAAGGTGCGACATTTGTGTTTCTGAAGGCGCGTGTGCTCCAGACACCAAGGGGGGCGCCCCCCCACCAACAACCCGGGTCATAGAAGTATGACTAATGTCTGTGGTATATATGTACACAAAGGGGCAACATTTGTGTTTCTGAAGGAGCGTATGCTCTAGACACCAAAGGGTAAGTTCCCAGATTATGATGTTGATGAGTGGGTGAAAATTATGATAGTAAAAGCGCACACACTCTGTACACCAAGGGGTGCATGCGCCTTAAATTTCACATTATGCACACAAAGGGCCACAGGATGCAGACACCAAGGAGAATATCCCCACCCCACAGGTCATCAAGGCCTAATAATACTACTCGCTATTGACAAAGAGCTCCAAATGGGCTTTGTCCGGAACTGATTTCAGTGTTTTTTTTAAATGTTGTGCTATGAAATATTTGGTTAAGAGGACCAATGTTTTTGTATGTTATTTGTTTAATTGTTTAAAGTAATACGTTCAGTCATATAACAAAAGCAAAGTTTCCGTTCTCTGAAATGTGATATCAAAAATTGTGGAAACCAAATAAGTTTGTCAGTTTCAACTTGGTACTGGGAAAACTGTGAAGAACTGGCAATATTTTCAGTAACGTCTGTATGGCCAGTTGGCTAATGAGGAGACAGGAAAAAAGAAACTGTATGAGCAATAATATGACATTGGACAGCACAGCTTACAGTACATAACAGCCATATGAAGTGTTATGTGTTAGTACTGCATACATTAATTTGAATATAAAATTTCTGAGTGATGTATATCATGCATTATATGAATGATGTCTGCAAGAAATGAAGTTCGCTTAATTCAAAGATCTGTACGAGCCTCGGCATACTGAGTGGATGGCAGGTGATTACCTCCCAATTACATTGGCAGTAGTTTGCTTTTATAATGAAAGAAACAGCAAAAGCATAAATTACTACTGTTTGTCACAGTCGTCTTTCAGTATCATAATCAGCATTGTCTATATAGGCTAATTTACATGGAGTCATCAGCTTTTGCATAATGTGGATAATTGAAGAGCGTAGCTCAGTAAAAAGCTGTTTACTCACAATACGATGCTGAAAAAAAAGTTTTTATCTTTTCTTCTAAAATAGGGAACCCTGGCCAGAATTAAAATAAATGATAAGAAATTGAGCACCAAGAAAAGTGCATGCCCCCATTTTGGATAAAGTGCCCATCAGATCCATGATAGGACAATAAGACATGACAGAAGTGTTCAAAATTACCGTGGAAAGCAGCACAGGGGATTCCAGCTGTTACTTCAAAATGAATTCTTCAACAAGAACACAGGGGCACAGATACAAGATGGATGATGATAAAGTACACTCAAATAATAAAAAGGTTCTGTACCCTGAGAACCATGAAATATAGAAGAAGTTGGCAAGTAGTGTGTTGGATGGTGGTGCTTCGGAAATAGTTAAGTGAAATGGATGTAAACACCTGCGTTGGACTGAATGGCCTGTCCTTGCCAAATTTGCTCACACAACATATTCTTATTTCCTTATACAGTGCCCTCCATAATATTTGGGACATTTTTCCTTAATTTACCCCTCTGCTTCACAGTTTAAAATTACAAATCAAACAATCCAGTCCTAATTTAAATGCACATTGCAGACTTTCATTTAAGGGGATTTGCAGACCATCCTCTTTAATAAAATCACTTTGTGCGTCCAGTTGTCCGTGTGTGTGTGTATTCTTGTGAAGTGCGCACGCGCGGGGCACGGTGCGATGTGCGATATTACTGTCAGAGAAAGTTACAGGCGTTTTACGGAAATACAAACCAGTATTACTGCGAGAGGAAATTAAAGGTACACAATACAGTGACGCATATTACAGCCACATACAAGCCAGTATTACTGTCAGAGAAAATTAAAGGCATATTACCAACGCGCACACCTGTATTACCGCCAGAGAAAATTAAAGGTATATTACGGACATACAAGCCAGCGGACATACAAGACAGAATTACTGTCACAGAAAATTAAAGACACACAATACACGGCGGCAGCCCATGAAGAACGGTCAGCACAGCAACTAAACATCAACAAAAGAAAGGCTGAAAGACAAAGAAAAATACGACCAACAAAAAGAATGAGGTCAAAGTCCCTTGCCATTTAATATAGACTGTTCCTACTAATGTTTATGCACTGCTGTTCTAGCGCCCGTTATTGTAACGGGTTTAATGACTAGTTTAAAGATAAGTTGGTAGAAAGCACTGATGAGAATGTCTTGAACATTAGAACAATCTAGATAAGAACAGGCCATTCAGTCCAATTACTAATAGGCAGAGCAAACCACCAACAACAATGACTCTGACAGGAGCAGCTACATCATTGTTACCCACTTGTTTGCTTATTAGTAAATAATAGTCATTAACAAATAAAAATACTTAAAAAGAAAAATTAGGTGTTCTTACTCATCTATCAAATATAAATTCCTACTTCATTCAGTAAAAATGTAGCATAACCTGTTAGGTTGTAATGGCTTATTTAACTAAGGTAGCAGTCCAAATAAAGGAAAAAGTGGGTTGGGATAAAAACCTCCAACCACTAATCTAACCTACACAATAAAGACAAAAGAACACTCCAAGGAATTCCATGAAATGGGGATTGAAAAGAATAAGTCAGGAGTTGGAGACAAGAAAATATCCAAATTACTGAATATCCAGCTGCGGTGGGCTGGCACCCTGCCCGGGATTGGTTCCTGCCTTGTGCCCTGTGTTGGCTGGGATTGGCTCCAGCAGACCCCCATGACCCTGTGTTCAGATTCAGCGGGTTGGAAAATGGATGGATGAATGAATATCCAGTTAAATCAGTCATGAAGAAATGGAAAATGTATTGCACAGCTGTAAATGTGCCAGGAGCAGGCCATCCACAAAAACCGAGGAATCATGCAAGAAGGTGTTGAGTGAGGGAGACCATCTGTTGAGTGAGGGAGACCATCAAGAGACCTATGAGATCTTTGTAGCTACAGTGGATGAGACTGGAGAGACTGAGCAGACAGCAACTGACGGGTGCGTCACCAGTTACAACTTTATGAAAAATGCACAGGACACCTTTGCTGGAGTTTGCCAGAGGGCATAAGGAAGACTCCAAAATCAACTGAGAGAAGGTTCATGGCCCAATGAGACCAAGATTGAGCCTTTAGGGCCATCAGACTAAACACCATGCTTGTAAATTGCATACTTTCTAAAACACACCATCTCCTCCCATGAAGCAGCATCATGTTTTGGGGTGGTTTCTCTGCAGCAGGCCCTGGAAGTTGTTGGGAGGGTAAAACGAATGCAGCAAAATATGGGGAAATCTTGGAGGAAAACCTAATACAGTCTGGAAGAAACCTGCACCTTTGGAGAAGATTGGTTTTCCAGTAAGACGAATACCCCAAGCACAACGCCAAAACTACACAGGAATGGCTTCAAAACAACGATGTGAATGTCCTGGAGTGTTCGAGTCAGAGTCCATATCTCAATCTAGTTGAATATGTGTGCCTGGACTTGACAGAGGCTGCTCATTCGTGTTCTCCATGAAAGAGCTTGAACGGTTTTGTAAAGAAGAATGGAGATAAACAGCATTTTGGAGATGTGCAAAGCTGATAGAGAGAAACTGAGAGGCCTGACACAGACTCAAGGTTGTCTTGGCCCATGCCATAGGTGCATCTACTAAATACTGATGTGAAGAGGGTGAATATTTATGTGATAATTTATTTTGTTTTTCATTTCAGTGACCACTTTGCAGAGATTATTTATTTGCAGATAATATATTCTGTTCATTTATCCTATCCATTATCAAACTTATTGAAATAACCTGAGAGCTGCAGAGGATTGAGCTGGAACCAACCATGGCTGCAAATAATTTTAACTCTCAAATGGGTAAAAATAATACAGAAGATATCAACCTCATCATGATCACTGAATGCCTTTCAGCTGCCATTGCAGATGATAGTGACTTCTCAATGTGTACGCTATAACATCAGCACCTACTGCTTTACAAACGTATTGTCACGTGTCCACAGCACAATGAGATTCTTACTTGCATGTCTCCAATGCACTTGTGACTCTGGGACAACATCAACAACAGACAGGACTGTGAGGACTGGACCCTGCAAAGCTTATGAATGCACAAATCACTAAAACATCTATTTTATGATATCATCTACTGTTAAATGTGATATTTCTAGTGCACTGTTATATTGTATCGCCAATCCGCGGCGTAGCATACGCCGCATAATTATTTATTGATGAGTGAACACTTCCTGAAAGACACAGTTGTCCAAATGGAGTGGGTTTGAGGATACGACTGTAGGTGAATGAAAAGATGGATCTCTGGAGAGAGCAACATACAATTGTCCATGACCGAAATCTGGCTCTGTCTTGCGTCTTACCTGCCATGGTGAGCCGCCTTAGTGAATTATATATATAGATAGAAGAGTATACCATAGAATGCACAGCGTAATAGTAAACTAAATGTAAGAACATTGAATAGCACTGAGAAAACCTTGAACAACAGAGAAAACTTAACACTGCAAGAGTTTGCGCTATAGTGCTACGAACCGCTCGGTAAAAACACTTTTTTAATGAGTTTTAAGCACAGGGAAAAAAATGAACATTTGAAAAAATCTGTAATTTAATAAACCACCAAGAAAGGTAACATTGCAACAATGCACACTACGAACCGATCACTGTAAACAGAAGTGAAAACAAAATCAAGCCTGGTGCATTCTTTAACTGCCTTCTCTGCCATATGTGTCCAGACCCCTCTCTCTCGCGCGTGTGTGTCTCTCTCTTTCATGCACCTGTGTGTGTGTGTGTGTGTCTCTCTCGCGTGTGTGTGTCTCTCTCGTGCGCCTGTGTGTGTGTGTGTCTCTCTCTCTCGTGCCTGTGTGTGTGTGTGTGTGTGGGTCTCTCTCGCGCGCCTGTGTGTGTGTGTGTCTCTCTCTCTCTCGCGCCTGTGTGTGTGTGTGTCTCTCTCTCTCTCTCGCGCACCTGTGTGTGTGTGTGTGTGTCTCTCTTGTGCGCCTGTGTGTGTGTGTGTGTGTGTGTGTGTGTGTTGCTCTCTCTCTAAGAAGAAGCATGTTTGTCGCGGATGTGAATCGCTGTATGCAGCGTGTAAAACAGTTTGCGATGGTGGACGCGGTCGTGAGTCGTAACCGAAAGGAATAATGAAAAGTCAACATGGCTCAGAGGTGCATGTAGACTGTAGCAGAGACGAAAGTGACTGAGGCGGTGTTTAGTGAGTTGTTGCATCTGGGCACATGAGCACGTATCCCATGGTTGTCTTTTGGCAGTGTGAATGCCTTGAGAGACAGGGTGGACGCGGCCCGGGGAATAAGGACAGTTTGTGAGTTAGCAGCTGCTATGGTTTTACACTCCAGTACATTGCGGTGAATGCTGGTAACAGTCAGGCAGGCGAGCAAGCAGGCGGGCAGGCGGGCAGGAGGGCGGGCAGGCGTTCTCGTCCCATGCTCTTAGAGTTGGTGGGCGTGGCTCTGTGAGTTGTCATCGTATCCCATGGTGTTAGAGTTGGTGGGCGGGTCTCTGTGAGTTATGTCGTGCGTATCCCATGGTTGTCTTGCGTGCCCTGTCAGCTGCTTAGTGAATTATATATATATATATAGATTGAGGATTACTTTTGTTCTGTTCTGTGTATTCTATTGTATTGACCCCCTTTTTTTGACACCCACTACATGCCCAACCTACCTGGAAAGGGGTCTCTCTTTGAACTGCCATTCCTAAGGTTTCTTCCTTTTTTTTCCCTACTAGGGTTTTTTTGGGGGGAGTTTTTCCTCGTCGTCTAAGAGAGTCAAGGCTGGGGGGCTGTCAAAAGGCAGGGTCTTTTAAAGCCCATTGCAGCATCTCTTGTGTGATTTTGGGCTATACAAAAATAAATCGTATTGTATAAATTATCTGTTTATCTAGGCACCTGGGTAAGACACAAGACCAAAACCAAGATGAAGTAAACTACACTATTATTGAACATGCAAAGATAACAAGTGAATATTTTAAACGCTGAATGAAAAGAAAACAGGAAAAGAATTTAAAATGGTAATTCTTAATCAAACTGTAGAGAAAGGCTAATGTCTAGATCCAGAAAAACAAACCACTCTGTTGTTGTTATTTTATACTAAACACATGTGAGGAGAAAGTTGTCCAAGTCTCTTAAGTGACTAATTGTGCTTTACATTTACATTTACATTTATTTGCTTGGCAGACGCTTTAATCCAAAGCGACTTATAAAAGAGGTAAACATAATTGAGTAACATTACGCCAAGGCCTGTTAGTTCAGCAAGTGTAATAGGACAAGTAACCAAAGTTGATTGCCAAAAGTGAAACGATGTAATAATTCATACATTTACAATCATATATTAACAATCAATAAAGCAATTAAACTTAAACAACAAATTAACCAACAATATAAAATATCAAAGAGCAATTTCAATTTGACAGATACTCACAGAACAGATGGGTCTTCAATTGCTTCTTAAATACATTGAGAGAGTCAGCAGTACGGATGGAGGAGGACAGCTTGTTCCACCAACTCGGAACTACACAAGAAAAGAGTCTGGATTGAAACTTGATACCGCATAGAGGTGGCATCCCTAGATGCTGTTCCCTGGCAGACGTGAGTGGGTGAGCAGGGGTATAGCACTTCACCAGAGTCTCCATAAACTCAGGTGCTGACCCATTGATTACTCTGTAGGCAAGAATCAGGGATTTGAACTTAATTTGTGCTGCTACAGGGAGCCAATGTAGTGACCTGAAGAGAGGAGTGACGTGTGCCCATCTTGGCTGGCTAAATACAAGACAGCCTGCTGCATTCAGGATCATCTGCAATGGCTTGATAGCACATGTGGGTACACCTGCCTGAAGCGAGTTGTAGTAGTCCAGACACATCAAGACCAAAGTCTGGACCAGAGGTTTTGTTGCATGCTCTGTCAGATAAGGTCTGTTCTTGCGGATGTTATACAGCGTGACCCTGCATAAATGAGAAAAAGTAGAAATGTGGTCAGAATACATCGTACAGAAATGGGGAGTTGAACAGACTGGCTGGCCGGGATCACAAGAAGGTTGGTTTTTGCAAGGTTGAGATGTAGATAATGATCGTTCATCCAGGTTGAGATATCAGTAAGACAAACAGAGACTCTAGCTGATATTGTGTTGTCCTCTGGATGGAACGACAGGTAAAACTGTGTATCGTTGGCATAGCACTGATAAGAGAATGCATGGGATTGGATGATGGAGCCCAGTGAGGTGGTGTACCAGGAAAAAAGTAGAGGACCCAGCACTGATCCTTGGGGCACCCCTGTGCATGTCTGCCTTTAAGAACTTGAATCCAGCAGGGGGCATTAGCTCCCTTGGAATGAGTTCTTTTGTGATTACGGCATGTTACATAACCCAAATCTATATAGATATAATCTAAAAAGGCGATATCCCTCCCTTAGTGATACGGTGGTAAGAAATCACATAGGAGAAATAACTTAGCTTTCTTAAATGACGGCGTATGCGGCATAATAGACGAAGGAAGCCAATGGCAAGAACCCAGACCATTTTCGCCAATGCAGTGGAAGGATTTTCAGGATCGGATGACGTTATCTTCCATCCGTCCGTCAGCTTCAAAGATGTGCTGGGCAATGTTCCAAGGCTTTATACACTTTCTTCATGTGCAGGCCCCCACTTAGGTGAATCATGCAATTCCAAACAAGGCAAAAGAGGATACAGTTTCATGTTGATTTTGACAGACAAAAATAGTATACAACAGTCCTCACTCAGTCTGACTGCCCATTTCGCAGTTGTGCCTATCTGTCTTGTCTTATAATGCTTGTCTAGCAGTTCCATATGGTGAACCCCTGTGCTAAATCTGTGTCAACTGTGCATGTGAGTAGAAAAAGGCAGATTTATAAGATATATTTGCACAGAGTACAGGGACATATTAAACTTATGCTTATTACACAACTCTCCTCGCTTGGACAAGCTGTAGGATCTGCCTGAGATGTAGGACTCAAACCATCTAAGAGCAGTCCCATGTCAAAAGCAGAAGATAGATCTAGCAGGATCAGGACCGATGACATGTCAATAGCTCTAGCAAGCTGTAGCTGGTTGACCACAGTCAGTAGAGCCGTCTAAGTCGAGTGGTTCCTCTTTAAGCTGGACTGGTTGGTATCAAGCAGTCCATTCTGTACAATGAAGGAAGAGACCTTTGACTGAAAATAGTCGAGTTGCTCAGTACAGAGATATCCATAATGAAAATTTGCTCCAGAGCTCATCAGACCTCAGACTGTGCTGAAGGTTCACCTTCCAACAGGACAAATTCAACATTACGAGTGGCTTTTGGACAACTCAGAGAAAATCCTCGAGTTGCCCAGCCAGATCCCAAACTTGAAGCAAATTGAACATGTAGTAGACCTCAGTATGTGCGTCTTGGGAACTGCACGTCTGACATTGTTGTCAGCAACACAGGAGCGCCACAGGGGACTGTACTTTTTCCGGTCCTGTTCAGCCTATATACATCGGACTTCCAATACAACTCGGAGTCCTGCCACGTGCAAAGGTTCGCTGACGACACTGGGCATCGTGGGCTGCATCAGGAGTGGGCAGGAGGAGGAGTATAGGGTCCTAATCAATGACTTTGTTAAATGGTGCAACTCAAACCACCTACATCTGAACACCAGCAAAACCAAGGAGCTGGTGATGGATTTTAGGAGGCCCAGACCCCTCATGGATCCCGTGATCATCAGAGGTGACTGTGTGCAGATGGTGCAGACCTATAAATACCTGGGAGTGCAGCTGGATGATAAATTAGACTGGACTGCCAATACTGATGCGCTGTGCAAGAAAGGACAGAGCCGACTATACTTCCTTAGAAGGCTGGCGTCCTTCAACATCTGCAATAAGATGCTGCAGATGTTCTATCAGACGGTTGTGGCGAGCGCCCTCTTCTACGCAGTGGTGTGCTGGGGAGGCAGCATTAAGAAGAAAGACGCCTCACGCCTGGACAAACTGGTGAGGAAGGCATGCTCTATTGTTGGTATGGAGCTGGACAGTTTGACATCTGTGGCAGAGCGACGGGTGCTGAGCAGGCTCCTATCAATTATGGAGAATCCACTGCATCCACTAAACAGTGTCATCTCCAGACAGAGGAGCAGCTTCAGCGACAGACTGCTGTCACCGTCCTGCTCCACTGACAGACTGAGAAGATCGTTCCTCCCCCAAACTATGCGACTCTTCAATTCTACCCGGGGGGGGGGGGGGGGGGGGGGGTAAACGTTAACATCATACAAAGTTATTGTCTGTTTTTACCTGCATTATTATCAATCTTTAATTTAATATTGTTTTTTGTATCAGTATGCTGCTGCTGGAGAATGTGAATTTCCCCTTGGGATTAATAAAGTATCTATCTATCTATCTATCTATCTATCTATCTATCTATCTATCTATCTATCTATCTATCTATCTATCTATCTATCTATCTATCTATCTATCTATCTATGTATGTCTGGATAGACCTAAAAAGAGCTGTTCACCAGTGGCCTCCATTCAACCTGATAGAACTTAACTGGATATGCAGAGAAAAATGGCAGAAAAATCCCCAAATTTAGGAAATTGTCACATCAGACCCAAGAAGGCTCCAGACTGGAATGGCTGTCAGAGGTGCATCAGCAAAGTACCTAATCAGGGGTCTGAGTACTTGTGTCAATGAGGTATTTCAGGTATTTTTTATTTTTAATACTGTAAATTGGCAACAATGTCTAAAAATCCTGTTTTTACTTAGTCATTCTTGGGTATTAAATGTTGCTTGATGTGGGAAAATTACATTTTTAAAGACTTTAATTTGCCACCGTGGCTATGCGTTTGTCTGTCCAGGATTTTAAATCACCTCTAGTTCGTAAACCGTTTGACCTATTGACCTGAAATTTGTTACACATATACTATGTGATGTCTACTATCCACTTTTGGGGTGATGATTGACCTACAAGGGTATTCCTCTTTTCATTTTTATTTTATTTTATTGTAGAATCAACTCTCGGCAGCGGCCAGCAGGGCAGCCGTGCGCAGATGCGTACGGGCGCCGTTCTCATCCCTACCACGTTCGCTGTCACTTCCCCTACCTCTTCATATTTTAAATCATTCTTGAGGCAGATTGAAGACTTAAGTGCCAGCTTAAGTGAAAAATTAAAGAAAACGTACTAAGTAATTGTAACACAAACACTGACTTAATCAGTTTTGACGTGAAAAGATGCCGACGAAAGAAGAGAAGAAGTGGGCCGCTAGAGTGGAGAAAAGAAGATCTGCTCAGGGAGCAGCAAGCGCATCAATCTCTGAGCAAACGAATGGTAAACGTACAGAGAAAGAAAGAGGATGAAAACTAGGAATGCTCAAGTCAAGTGTATTCACTGCATGTTATCGTTCAGTGTGCCGTTACAGGTATAGACATAGTAAAATATGAAAAACTGTGAAGGAAAATAAATCCCCTATAACTGGTATCCATTTTTACATCTGTGTCATTGTTAACTGAGAAACCTGATTAGCTTTGCCAGCTATTTACTCCACAGCAGAGTGTATCTTATTGATTCCGCAAATGGACCCTGGTGAAACATGAACTGTCTTACAGAGGTATCTTATGATTTAAGAAACAGGGTACAAATTCCTATTGGTGGTGTTACTTGCCATTATACCATACAATGGTAATCTCTCTTTGTGCTACCTACACACTTTCCTTACAATCACTTTGATGCCTAATCCTCTTTAATTCCTGAAAAGTTCACTACAGCTTAGAGCCTATCCAACGCACACGGAAACAATTGATCTGAATCCCATTTTTCCATCATTACTCAGCTTTTTCCCAATTTCAGAAAATATTTTGCACTGTAGATGCACAATATGCGTGCACTCTAAACAGATTTTTTATTCTTTTAGGATGAGCACAGACATATGCTGTCTCTTTATTCAAGGCATTTGGATTCAGTTTATGTTCTGGGATACTCTGATGGGATGCTCCGATTTCCATCCATTTCAAATCTGTGTAAAATGGGATAACTGGCCCAATATGAGTGAATAGGTGAGTATGCTTGCTATCAATCCAACTACGGTTTCTGCTCTATGTCTGGTGCTTCCAGTGTAGGCTTTGGATTCACACAAATAAAAGAATCAAAATTTGCAGATGATTCACTGGTTTTAATATTGCAAAATTTAAAGTTTGAAACCATTGTGTGATGGGTCACTTCTCAGAGATAGCGGTTTTCCATATAATTTATGGTGTTTAACAGTTTAAAACCAAGAAACACTTTTTGTAAATTGTTAAGGGTTGCAGGGCTGGTTAACGGTCAGCATGGCACTGTCAGATCTAAACACTAGCATGGTGAATTGCTCGTGTACCTAAGTGACTTTAGCTGCAGGTGGAAGTCCCATTTTACTTATGACGCCAAGCAGAGTTGTGTTGCCGTGCAGCAGTCTATTGGCCAGCGAAAGCGCTGCGAAGAAGCTGTCTGTTGTTACGGTTCTGCCTTTGTCCAGAAACTACTCCATAAGCTTTATGACCAAAGACTCAGAAAGTCTTTGCCCTGGATTGTAACTCAAAACACAGTTCTCAACGAAACATTGCCAGATGTCCGAAATCACAGCAAATCTGTAATTTTTCACATGTTCTGCATGAGTGTCTTTAATGTCAAAGCGCAAATGCCATATGGTAGTCTGATTTCGGTCACGGGACATCATATCTTTGATTGCTGGTACAAGAAATAGTACTGAGTAGGAGTCAATCACAGTACCAACTGTGGTCATCGCTGATCTTGTGAAAAGAATGAAGATAAACACCATGAACTTAGAGAGGGAGAGGCAAGTTTGTTGTACCACATGAACGTCACTGACAGAATACAACTGAATAATATAAAAAACTAGCTGTGTAAGCCCGTACTGTAAAAAGCCTGGGCTCCTAGAAACTATTGAAATCATCTGGAAAAAAATTGAAATGCAGAGTCAGCAGTTTTGTTTTGCGGACATGCTTGTCCCCTTTGTCTATCAGCGGGTAAGCGAGTTTGTCTCCGACTCTCTAACTTGGGGGCTGCCTTGCCGGCTCTTTGAGCTTCATTGCTGTAGCCTCGCACTTCTGGGCCGGACAGATAGATACACACACTTTCACACGTAGATGTTTATACATAAGAAGTGCTAACTTTTACAAGTAGCCAAAATTTACACCGGGTGTTACACACTCAAATCAAATATATGTTTTTATTATATTAATAATAATAGGAGCTCACTACTCAAAACACGGAGTGCCCTGCGTCGAACCGAGAATCTTTCGGTTATAAGGTAGCATTTCTTGCCTCTGCATCATCCAATAATATATTTCAAATTTCTGTTGATTGACAATTGAGCTTGGGTTTGTAACTCATTGACAGCAACATGTAAACTGAATGATTTTTTCTTTACTTTGGTTATATTCTTGAATAAAAACACATGTGTTTCTTACATATTTAAACTAAAGTCTTCACATATGATGCACTTCACATCATTATTAGAATAACATGGAAAAAGTTTCTGCTTTAGGTATGTGTTCAGCATTTCTTACCTCGCATTTCCTTTCATCCTACACTTACACAGATCACTGTAGACATGGAACACACATGAAATGCATGTGTACCAAATGGTGATATATTATTTACCCTGTACAACTCCAGGCACATCACATCCAGATAAACACACTTTAGCTCTGAGACGTTTGCCACTGACTTCAACTCCGTCATCTTGGAATGATGGGATAGCAGGCTGCTTGTGCTCACAGGTGGCGCAGTGGTAGTGCTGCTACTTTGCAGTAGGGAGAATGTGGAAGATTGTGGGTTCGCTTCCCGGTTCCTCCCTGTGTGGATAGCGCTTTGAGTACTGAGAAAAGCACTATATAAATGTAACGAATTATTATTATTATTATTATTATTATTGGGAGGCACGGTGGCGCAGTGGTAGTGCTGCTGTCTCGCAGTTAGGAGACCCAGGTTCGCTTCCCGGGTCCTCCCTGCGTGGAGTTTGCATGTTCTCCCCGTGTCTGCGTGGGTTTCCTCCGGGCGCTCCGGTTTCCTCCCACAGTCCAAAGACATGCTGATTAGGTGGATTGGCGATTCTAAATTGGCCCTAGTGTGTGCTTGGTGTGTGGGTGTGTTTGTGTGTGTCCTGCGGTGGGTTGGCACCCTGCCCGGGATTGGTTCCTGCCTTGTGCCCTGTGTTGGCTGGGATTGGCTCCAGCAGACCCCCGTGACCCTGTGTTTGGATTCAGCGGGTTGGAAAATGGATGGATGGATATTATTATTATTGTGCTGATCGACACATTCGCAAAACAACGCTGACGGAGAGGTGTGAAGGAATTTAAGGTGGCTCGGAATTGCAACTTTTTTCATAGGCTTCAGGGATTTTAGTGTTAAGGGTTGTGGGGCTAGTGCAGAGAGTCATGCTCCATTATCACCAACTCCATGGTGGCATTCAGAAGCTATTTGGTGCAAGTTGGCAAGGAACACACGTGGGGTTTGGAGGCCTATGGACTCGCCTCTGGATTAAACAAGACCATCTTTCCAGAGGTAGTCTGCCACTATGTAAAAGGAACGTGAACGGGTTGTTGGCACAAGCAGAAAATAGTTGAAAGCCAGTAAGAAACCTTACATGCAAGGTGGCATACACGCAAGAATGTTTGAATAGTTACAGTAATTTTCAGCTAGAACAGGACACACCACATAACAAAATATTACAATTTGTGATCCAGTTGACAGACTCCCAAGAGCACTTCTGGGATTAGACAACAAAAACCTCATGGTAGTATAAGATGCCTGTACTGAAGCTAGCTATAATCTTTTGGCCATTCTGATCATTCGACTAGCAGTGAGGAAAGAGTAAAGAGCTTCAGATAAAACCTCCAAGTTAGTTATGTGAGTGGAGGTGATCATTGCGGAGCAGAGGCGATGAATTGTGTGCTTACTCAAAACTTTATATTCTTTTTGGATTTTCTTTACTATTCATTGGAAGAAGCACACCTTTTCTTTTTGATTTTCACTGCATAGCTCTTGGAAGGCACAGATGTAAAAAGTGTAAAAGTGTTCCATTGCTCTATGACTGTATTGGACATAAGTGCATGACCCACTGATTTTTGATTATTGTTTTATTGGCACTTGCTGTAATAAAGGAGAAATTCTGAACAGATTTCTGGTTGGCTATGAACTACATGATGCCCAGGGTTTAATTTGTGCCGGGTTCAAGAGCTCAGGGCATCATGAATTATAATACTATCTTCTTACTTGTACATTTTAAATGTTGTGAGTGGTGACACAGAAGGGCTAGCTTCCAGACTGGGTAGAGAGTGCTGGGTTACTCTTTTAAGAGGCCATAATGAATGGACAGTGCAATGGAAGAAGCAACCTAGTCAGGATGCCTAATGATTCCTGTCCCAGTTGGGGCAGTTGGGGTGTTATGAATGGACTGAGACTTGGTGGGGCTTGAATTTTGTTCTGTTAAGCTTGATTTGATTGTGTATAATGTTACTTACTTTTAATAAAATCAATAAAAAAAACAATAAAAATTTTAAAAAAAGAATGGACTAGGACAGCTCATCCCCAATACGGGAAGTGGCTGTGCTTCTCCGGTTAGCTCTCTGTTAGGACACCTGCACGGTATCATGGGACCAGTAGTCTTGAAGAGCAACATTGTTGGGGTCTCTGGGTTCC
This sequence comes from Erpetoichthys calabaricus, assembly GCF_900747795.2. NCBI lineage: Eukaryota > Metazoa > Chordata > Cladistia > Polypteriformes > Polypteridae > Erpetoichthys > Erpetoichthys calabaricus. The sequence goes on along the minus strand of NC_041397.2, from coordinate 295,921,781 downwards.
ACCATAGGGTGCTGCCGAAGGAAGAGGAGAGAGGTTAGGAGCATGCGCTGATACACCACATGACAAACCAACTCAGGATCTCAGGTTAGGACTGAGTGTAGCCATGCAACGGGTGACACTTCAGCACCACACTAGTTCAGATGGAGTGGAGCAGTGGGAGTTTTTTTTTATGGTGACTAGAGTGCCAATTCTGCCACCAACCCCAAGGTTTCTCCCTGTAATTTAGAGGGCCTACATGCAGGGCTGGGTACAGATTAATGTCATACCCAGGACAGAGCATTTTCAGGTTAAGGGCCTTGTTCAAGGGCCCAGCAAAGTAGAGTCATTTTTGGCATTTACGGGATTTGAACCGCCAACCTTCCAATTACCAGTGCAGATCCCTAGCCTCAGAGCCACCACTCTGCTGCCAAAAGAAACTCTCCCTATTTTGGGGAGCAAGTACCTGACCCAGAATGTGCTTTCCATGGGCTTCACCCTGGCACTGGAAGTACTCCCGGGTATTGTATGAAAGGAGTCACCTCACTTCCATTCGGAGAGTCAGAGTCGGGAGGAGGTAGCCGAAGCTCACTGGAAGGAGCGGAAGGATTAGAAAGAACAAATTGTACTGGTGCTTAGAAAATTAACCAGTGTGAAGGTATTTGTCAAAATAAATTATTAGCTGAACCTGGGACTTGTGTAGTTATCACTGAGTTTGGGGCTTGGTGGCTCAGTGGCAGGCCCTACTGCTCACAACGCATATGAAAAGTTTTGATCAGGTTCTGTCTATGATGGTGGTGGTGGTGGTAGTCAGGAGCAGTGCTCTCACACAGGGTGTTACCTGAGCCACCACACGATTAACCACCTCAGGATCCCAATTAGGACCCAAGTGCAGCCATGCAACGGGTGACACCTCAGCACCATACTAGTTTGGATGGAATGGAACAGTGGGAGATTTTTTTTTACAGTGGCTGGAGTTCCAATCCAGCCACCAACCCCTATTTATGGGGTCAATGAAGGCCGGATGTCATTGAGTTACAGAAAAGGCAGAGTTAATTATCTTTTAAAGACATGAAGTATAAGACAAGTTGTTCTCATTACTTGATGGATAAAGGCAACTTGTATAGAAGAGACGATAAGAGGAAGATTTTAAGATGGTTCAAGCTTGGCATAAAAAGGAGATCTGCATTTCCTTCCCTTTTTTCATGTCTGCTTGGATTGAGGTGCGCTTTACGAAAGGGAGTAAAGGAAGAGGATGAGCATCCTCTGGAGGTAAGAAATTAAAGTTAAAATCTCCCTGCATCAGAAGTAAAAGGACAGTAGGAACTCTTGAAGATGCTTTCTCCCTATAGATATTAACTGACTTTATTCCTTAAATAGCCAAAGTGCCCAGTCTTGCCCAGGCATATTTGTAGAATGGGTTAAGGTAAGAAAGCAAAAATTTTTTTTTTTTTTTTTAAAATCTTGACCCTTTTCTCATTGCTGGCTGTCTCATCTGTCATCTCAACTACCTCTCTATCAATGTCTTGGCTCCCATGGGTCGAGAGTTTGTTCTTTATGAGTATGACTGGATTCCATAATTACTGTACCTCCTTGCTATGTTGGAATCATGAATGCTACCTCTTTGTATTTCTTGGATTTACTGTGGTTTCGTGTATAGATGTTCAATCCCACAGTAGTAAACTGGGTGGCTTGTTAAATAACTGAATCATTGATGAGGCTAAACTACCGGTTATTGTGTTGATTCTCCTATTGAAGCTCTAAGAAACTTAAACTCCACAACCCTGATATGTTTGAGATGAGTTAACTGTGATATAGACGTAAACTTTCATGAAAACTGTGATGCACGGACGCCCTGTCCAGGGGTTTTTTTTTTCCTGCCTATGCCAGCTGGGGTTAGACAATGACTGACTGACTGAATTTCATGAACATCCACTGAGCTCTGTTGGGATAATGCGTGGTAATGCATGGCTTGTGGTGTTGGCCCTTGCATTGTGACTCTGCAATAAAAGTCAGGAAACTCCATGCAGCCTATATTTTAAATTACATCAGCAATCATCTAAGTATAACATTGTGTGAAAGTAGACATAGCCATTTTAGAGCATGGTGTGACTTTTATGTTGGTCCCCATCGCACCATAGTCCTTGGGTGGGCAACATCCGTCTTGGATGGCCGCAGTGGCTGCAGGTTTTTATTCCAATCCAACTGCTTAATCAGAAACCAGTCCTTGCCAATCTCTGACCTTATTTAATGTTATGGGTTGTGTGGAAGAAAATTATGAATACAGATGCAATGAAGAGCCCCGATTTGAGCAATAAAACACAGGCAGGATAAAGCGTCGATCATTATTCTTTATGTAATTCTCCGAAGAGGCAAAAAGCATCATATCAGCGTTTTTGCAAAGAAAAAAGTGTCCTCTGCGCTATATTTATACAATCCATTGATTAGGTCACTATTCTTTAAAAGGAATTCATTACAAATTCAGAAAACTTTTAACATGATTGGTTATACCTAGTTGCTAACAGGACATGGCAGATGTTGTTGATACCTTAGATGACCACAATTTGATTGATAGTCCTGTTAGCGTAGGATATACATGACATTTTAAATGTATTATTTGTATTCTTATTTTAGGAGATGTGTGAATTTCACAAAGAAAAGAAAAGAACAATGGCCTATTTATATATTATGATCCAGCTGGGTACAAAAACAGGAAATAGTATTATAGAAGAAAGGTTATGCCATAAATATAACATTTTTCTCTTAAGGCATTATATAAAATAATAAGAAATACATTTATCATAGTGAATAATAAAATAACAGTGTCACCTTTTAAGCATAAGCTCAGAAGGATATTGGACTCAGACACATGCCAGGTGCACATTGGACCAGGGTTCAAATTCAACTCCTACACTTGTTAGTCTGCAATGTTAAGTTCTGATATTGTAGATTTTGTTCCTTTTCCAACCTTGGGGTTGGTGGCAGAATTGGCACTCTAGTCACCATAAAAAAAAATTCCCACTGCTCCACTCCATCTGAACTAGTGTGGTGCTGAGGTGTCACCCGTTGCATGGCTGCACTCAGTCCTAACCTGAGATCCTAAGTTGGTTTGTCATGTGGTGTATCAGCGCATGCTCCTAACCTCTCTCCTCTTCCTTCGGCAGCACCCTATGGTGGAACCCAGAGACCCCAACAATGTTGCCCTTCAAGACTACTGGTCCCATGATACCCTGCAGGTGTCCTAACTGAGAGCTAACCGGAGAAGCACTGCCACTTCCCGTATTGGGGATGAGCTGTCCTAGTCCATTCTTTTTTTTAATTTTTATTGTTTTTTTATTGATTTTATTAAAAGTAAGTAACATTACATATAATCAAATCAAGCTTAACAGAACAAGGAAGCCAAACAGTGTGTGATGAATTACACACAGAGGTGTAAACGGAAACAAGTTAAATGGGGGAGCTGCTGGCTGCTTGGGTTATTTACAGCTTATTGCTAAAAAGGAGCCATTAAAAACAGCGAATGCAGCTGCTTTAAGACTGAAATAAGCACTTAAGGGTGGTGAGCCTTAACAAGCGAGACCACTAAAATGAAGCATCACAATGTCACTTAAGCAATAAGGGCTTCATCAGCAAGAATTGACTTCTCATTAAAGAGCTGAGTTGGAACAAAAACCTGCAGCCACAGCGGCTGTGCAGGACAGATGCTGCCCACCCCTGCATCACACCGACTCATCCCTGTCTTGTTTCCATAAGGTCACTCAAATTAAATGTTGCCTTTCCCTGACAAAAGGGCCAAACATAAGCAATATGATAAAATTCATCATCATCAAAGTCCAGATTTTAATTTGCATCAGCAGTAAAAATTTTATGAACTTTGCATTGGCTGTTTTGGGGTGATGCATTCTTTTTGCCCCCAACTACAGTACACTCCTTCCCACCGATTACATTTTTGATACACCATGTAGTCTGTATTTAAAGTTGGACCAATGACATTTTTCAGACAAAATTTTGTGAACATCAGTTCAGCTGTTTTTATACGATTGGTAAACAAACAAACAAATGAATGGACAAAATGTGGGTTGAAGTGAAATCTTTATATAAATGTCATCAAACCAAGACACAAAACTCAAAGGACAGACAGACACAGTTTTATTTTTGTAGATTATTATGGCGAGAAGGTACGGAGACCAAAGGAGGTCATGTGATTAATAGAAAGTGTGAACTATTTATATATTGATTCGTATTATGTATTATATAAATCAGCAGGTTTTTATCACCTAATTTGTTATTGAGAAATGACTTGAAAATCATGTTTAACATGTAAAGGCTCTGGTTACTCTCCAGGGTTGAGGGGAGGTAATCTTTTGGTATGGTCAGGCTTTGCCTGATGACTGTTTCAAATGGACCAGGACCATTACAAGCTCGGCCTATTTAACATATTGACTGCAGAGTACAATTGAACTCATTGTACCCCTCCTCTTTTATTTCATAAACTGTCTTCAGGATTGTACAAGCATATTGGTGGGTTACACATGTTAACAGAGGATAGTGAGAGTCTGAAATAGGAATGAAAATTTAGTGTAGCTTCACAGAACAGAATATTTCCCTTTCAGTTAGTTTTTTCTTATTAGCTATATTTTGGATTACAGTTTGGTGTGGCCTGCAGGAGGTGCACAGCTCCCTAACCCAACACAGACAGACACAGGACACACGTTCAGCACACACGTTTTTTGTTATGTTTTATTATTTTCTTGTGGGAAATGCTTTCCCTCATCTCTTACCTGCACAGCACAGTCCCATGAACAATACTGCACAAAACACACATTTCTATCTATCTATCTATCTATCTATCTATCTATCTATCTATCTATCTATCTATCTATCTATCTATCTATCTATCTATCTATCTATCTATCTATCTATCTATCTATCTATCTATCTATCTATCTATCTATCTTCTGACGGCGTTGCGATGTTCATGTATTCGTGCTGCGATTCTTTGTTTAAACAAGAAATCGACAGCAGAAACATGAAACACAAGTTTATATCAAAAAGAATCACAACAGGAACATCGCAACGCCGTCAGAAGAAAGGACTCACGATCACTGATCTACACGCATACTAAATCAACAGGACGTACATTTAAAAGGGACAATGCACAAGTAAGATTTAAGGCCAGTACCAAAAGTGCCAGAGAGCTGGCCGAATCTTGGCTATCAAATGAGAATGCCATCAAAAGACACTTGGACATAAACCCAGCATATGCTAAATTAAGAACATGTTCATAATAAATAAAATCTTTACAACCAATAACCTCCCCCCCCCCCGTTCACACTGACTTAGCCCCCCCACCTCGCCGCCCCCCACGTAACTTTTCCTATATATTGCCTTTGATTCTTGTAAGTCTAAGCATCATCCTCTGATGAAGGCCCCTGGTAGGGGCTGAAAGCTCAGGAATAAAAACTACTTTATGATACGTAATTCATTTTCCCCCTTTGTGGATCTCCAGCTGCAAATATGCAAACCTTATCACAGACCTTCTCTTCCATATATATATACTGTATATATACAGTATATATATAGCACTTTTCCCATTCTCAATCTTAAATACTTAAATAAACAAGTCATTTACAATAAAGGGAAGTTAATTAAGAAGCAAAAACTGGTCACTACTTAAGAAAAAGGTCACGGCCACCGTAGAGCTCCAGGGTAGGAGTTGGAGACCCCTGCTCTAAAGCGTAAGGTCCTCAGAGTTGTGATGTGCTTCCCTTTTTTCATGGCTGCCTGGATTGATAAGTGTTTTATGAAAGGAAGTAAAGGAAGGGGATACCATCCTCTGGCCTGAATTATGGTAAGAAATTAAAGTTAAAATCTCCCTGCACCAGGAGTAAAGGGACGCAGTGGGATATTCTTGAAGACCCTCTCTTACTCTCTATACATCCATCCATCCATCCATCCATTTTCCAACCTGCTGAATCCGAACACAGGGTCACGGGGGTCTGCTGGAGCCAATCCCAGCCAACACAGGGCACAAGGCAGGAACCAATTCCGGGCAGGGTGCCAACCCACCGCAGGACACACACAAACACACCCACACACCAAGCACACACTAGGGACAATTTAGAATCGCCAATCCACCTAACCTGCATGTCTTTGGACTGTGGGAGGAAACCGGAGCGCCCGGAGGAAACCCTCGCAGACACGGGGAGAACATGCAAACTCCACGCAGGGAGGACCCGGGAAGTGAACCCGGGTCTCCTAACTGTGAGGCACTCTCTATACAATACAATACATTTTATTTTTGTAGAGCCCAAAGTCACACAAGAAGTGCCGCAATGGGCTTTAACAGGCTCTGTCTCTTGACAGCCCCCCTGCTTTGACTCTCTAAGAAGACAAGGAAAAACCCTTGTAGGGAAAAAATGGAAGAAACCCTGGGAAAGGCAGTTCAAGGAGAGACCCCTTTCCAGGTAGGTTGGGCGTGCAGTGGGTGTCAAAAATAAAGGGGGTAGATACAATACAATACACAGAACAGAACACAAGTAATCCTCAATACAGTATGACAGTAAAATAAAAATATTACAAGTACAGAGCAGAATTCAGAAGTAGATGATATCACATAATACGATTTGGATTTCTCTATGTATAGGAACTTGTAGTAACTCACTTTAATCGTTAAACAGCCAAAGTACCCAGTCTTGCCCGAGGATATTTGTACAATGGATGAAGGTAAGAAAACAAATACCTTAGTGTTTTTGAAATGTTGACCTTTTGTCATTGCTGGCTGTCCCATCTGTCATCTCAACTAACTTTCTATTGATGTCTTTACTCTCATAGGTCGAGAGTTTGTTCTTTTTGAGTATGGGTGGATTCCATAATTAGAGTAACTGCTTGCTGTGTTTGTATTTCTGGTTTTTATTTTGGTTTCACGAATCAATGTTTAATCCCACAATAATAAACTGGATGGCTTGTTAAATAATAATAATAATAAAAAATATGTTTGGGTGCCATTTAAGGAGAAAAATGAAGCAGTTCAGAGGACTGAATCTTAAAATGACAAGTCAGTGACAATAAAGGGAGGTTAATTTGCAGCAAAAACTGGTCACTTAATAAGAAAAGGATTAGAATGAAAACCTGTAGCCACAGGAGTCCTCCAGGACTGGAGTTAGAGACCCCCTGCATTAAAACGTATGGTCCTCTGGGTTGTGATGTGCTATTACTAATTACTAATCCCAATTTCCCATTGGGATTAATAAAGTATCTGTCTGTCTGTCTGTCTGTCTGTCTGTCTGTCTGTCTATCTATCTATCTATCTATCTATCTATCTATCTATCTATCTATCTATCTATCTATCTATCTATCTACTATGCATCCATTCATTCTTCCTTCCATCCCTTTCTTGTGCTTACCTAATTCAGAGTAATGGAGGCTGATGCCTAAGCCAGCAGCATCATGTGCATGACTCACAGGTCCAATTTACAGTCACACATTAACAACAGAAACAACAGCAACAATTTATTTCTTGTACAACCCTAAATCACACAAGGAATGCCTCAAAGGGCTTTAACAGACCATGTTTTTTGACAGACCCCAGCCTTGACTCCCTAAGGAGACAAGAAGAAACTCCTAAAAAAAACTTGCAGGGGAAAAACATGGAAGAAATCTTGTGAAGAGCAATTCAGAGAGAGACCCTCTTCCGGGTCGTTCAATTGGTGTCAATAAATGGGGTCAATACAACACACAAAACAGAACACAAGTAATCATCTTCACAGAGCCAGATGGCCAGTCCCTCATGGCCACCTCAGAAGTACGACACAACAGTACAAATGACTTTGTTCTTGCAGAGAGCTCCTCACTAAGTGCAGGTGCAGAGTATTGCGAGAACTTTTGAGGCAAAATGCAAGAATATATTATACCACTCACTAAATACGACCTATCACACATGAGGATACAAATTTGTTGAAATACATCAAAAATAAAGTAGAAACTAATTAACATAAATGAAAAACAACAACATCTGTCCATCAACTATTTGTTGAGCCACAGCCAGATTGTACAAAAAGAAGTCCGGCAAGCCAGACACAGTCAGAGTCCTGGAGACCTCAGCCAACAAGCCACCTCTCCTCTATTGGCCAATCTACAGCTAAGTCAGTCCTGGGCCGGCCAGTCAGGTGAAAGAAACCTATTACCTGATGATTCCAGTAACAAAGCAAAAATATATTAAAGATGTGGAAGAACATCAGGATGAGGAGGAGGAAGTCAACACAGAGACTGGCGATGTGCTAACTCTACACAGACAGTGACCAGACCAACACTTGAAGCCAGAGCTCAGAGCTGTGAGGATGGCACCATACCAACAGTGATTCATCTTATAATATATGCTTAGCTTCACTATAATGCTTTGCTGCCAAAAAAAAAATTGAAATAACAATATATATACTCATATTCTTAAATTTCCGATTATTCTTGTTCTGAGGTTGTAGTGACATATTTATCCATCCATCCATCCATCTGCCAGACCCGCTTATCCAGAGCAGGGTCGCAGGAAAGCAGGAACATTTGGTGTAGGGCAGAAACAATATATCATTTTATATGTTTTATCATCAAATATATAACACTTATATAAAGTATAATATATAAATGAATGTAAAATTAAACAAGACAGTCCTGTACTTGCAGCAATAAGAGAAAATGAACAAAAAGAAGCAAGATGAAGTGCCAAAATAAAAAAAAGCATATTTATTTAATGTGGGTTTGCTTTCTCTACTGTATTCAACTACTAATTATTACTTTCACAGAGTAATGCTTATTTGGTGCGCTTACACACAGAAAAGAAAACAGACAACATTAGAAGAAGGGCGTAAATTATATGTCTTTACTGGTATGGTTACAGATCTTGTTTGTTTGCCTCTTATGCTGATTGCAACACTTGGCAGTGAATCTCTTAAAAATAATCATAAGTGGGAGCAAGAAGGACTGGTGAGGGGCAGGTGGAATGAAGTGGCTTAAGTCTTTTTTTTTATTCTATTCTATTTTATTTCAGAAAGCAAAACAAAAACAGTATCATGTAATGCAGTCAAAGATATACTTATCCGAGCAATACATAATAGTTTTCCAAAAACAAAAAAGCCATCGATCTAAAATGAACAAACTCCTTCAACTACCCACATTATAGAGCTGCTGTATATGGCAAAAAAAGAATAAAAAACAGCCCACTGTGATTCATTATATACGTACAGTGCATTCAGACCACAGCAATCGTTTTTAACATTTGTTTTGCTGCAGCCTTGTGCTGAATCCATTTACATGATTTTTTTCCCCACGTAATACAATACTTGATACCTGAGAATGACCAAGTGAAAACAGGACATTAGACACTTTTACAAATTTATTAGCAATTAGCTGTGTAAGCATCTAAGGCAGATTGAAATCTAAGTGACCAACATTTGCAGTGCACCATCATTGCAGTGCATTTTGTAATGCATCTAGTAATAAAATCTATTGCATGTGTCATTCCAACAGATGGTACATCACAAACATTTGCATGCATTTATACATCTGTTGGAACTGACAAATGCAATGCATGTGTATCTGTTATATACCATGATTTGTAAAAGCAGTGTTAATATCTGTGAGTCGCCAAATGACAAATGCAATTCATTTTATTACTACAAATGTCTGTTATGCGCCATCCGTTGAAATGACCAAGACGTAGCATTTTATTAATGTTGATGAAAAACTGAAATATCCCATTGACACAAGTATTACAATACAATACAATACAGTTTATTTTTGTAGAGCCCAAAGTCACACAAGGAGTGCAGCAATGGGCTTTAACAGGCCCTGCCTCTTGACAGCCCCCAGCCTTGACTCTCTAAGAAGACAAGGAAAAACTCCCAAAAAAAATCTGGTAGGGAAAAATGGAAGAAACCTTGGGAAAGGCAGTTCAAAGAGAGACCCCTTTCCAGGTAGGTTGGGTGTGCAGGGGGTGTCCAAAGAAGGGGGTCAATACAATAAAATACACAGAACAGAACAAATCCTCAATAAAAAATTTAAAATTTTTTAGAAGTACGGAGCAGAATTTAACAGTAGATGATATCACATAATAAGATTTATTCAGACCCTTTACTCAGTATTTCATTGAAGTCCCTTTGCCAGGTGCTTCCAATACAACAAGCTTCACACACCTGAATTTGAGGATTTTCTGCCTTTCAAACACGTGCGCTTAGGAGGCAGCCAACAAGCCCTGAGGTGACTGAATTATTGCGAGACAGGGGGTTCATATCGGGTATTAATGCCTCTCTGCTTCTTCCACCAGAATTGCTGAAGAAAAAGCATAAATTAACTCACTCACCATCGACAGTCCTGGGTTCCTAAAATGGCTCCTGTTCCATTCCATCACTTCTTCCTCCTACTCCCAAAGACAACGTCACTTCCGTCACCCTCTGATGACATCACTTCTGACCCTACCTGATGATGTCACTCCTGCCAATGCCACTTTCCGGTCACCCTCTGATGACATCACTATTGACCCTACTTGATGATGTCACTCCTGCCAATGCCACTTCCGGTCACCCTTTGATGACATCACTTCTGACCCTACCTGATGATGTCACTCCCGCTAACATCACTTCCGCTGATGCTACTTTCCGGTCACCTTTGATGACATCACTTCTGGTCACCTCCATATATCGCCACTACTGGTTGCACAGTCATAACTTCATTTCCACCATTACTTCCTTTCCGGTCGCCATTTTCTATATATACTCACCTTCAACTACTGTGTGTCATCAAATGTTATGATTTTGATCACTTTTTGTATTTATTTTTTTCAGCAAGATTGCCGGACATTATAAGGAGACAATTCCCCAATTCTTTTATGTTTCTTTTGAGAGCTTAATTTCCTACACTGCCATTCTTCTCTGCAGATCCTCTCAAGTTCTCTCATGCTGGATGGAAACCATTGGTGGACAACTATTCTCAGGTCTCTCCAGAGGTGTTTGATTGGGTTCAAGTCTGGGCTCTGGTTGGGGCACTAAAGGACAGTCCTGGAATCAATGCCAAGCCAATCCTGTGTTGTCTTTGTTTTGGACTTATGACAATTGTCCTTCAGGAAGGTGAACATTCAGCTTAGTCTGAAGTCCAGAGCACTCTGAATCAGGTTTTCATTAAGAATATGTCTGTACTTTACTCTATTCAGGTTTCCCCCAACCCTTTCTAATCTTCCAGTCCCTATCACTGTAAGACAACCCCACAGCTTGATGCGGACACCAATATGCTTCACCACTGGAATGGTATTTCACAGGCTATGCACGGTATCTGATTTCCTCCAGACATGACGCTAATCTTGGCTTCATCACCATAGAATCTTTTTTCTTACTGTCTGAGAGTCCCTTAGGTGATTTTTGCAAACTCCAAGTAGGCTTCCATGTATATGCGCTTGTCTGCCCACACTGTCATAAAACCCTGAGTGCTGCAGTAATTGCTGTCCTTCTAGAAGTTTCTCGCAACTCCACACAGGTTCTCTGGAGCTAAGCCAGAGTGACAACTGGGTTCTTGGTCACCTTGCTTACCACGGTTTGATCAGTTTGATCAGGTGGTCAGCTCATGGTAGAGGTGTGATTATTCCGGACTTCTTCCGTTTAAGAATTATGAAGGCCACTGTGCTCTTGGTGACTTTTTCTGTAGCCTTTCCCAGATCTATGCCTTGATACAATCCTGCCTCTAAGCTCTGTAGGCAATTCCTTGAAATACATGGGTTGGAGTTTTTTTTCAGCTGAGAGACATTCATTCACTAGACAGATGTATGCCTTTCCTAATTATGTCCAATAAAATGAAATGCCCACAGGTTGACTCCAAGAAAGGTGTAGGAACATCTCAGTGAGGATCAATAGAATGGGAAGCTCCTGATCAAAATTATAAGGGTCATATCAAGGAGTCTGAATACTTACATTAATGTGATATTTCAGCTTTTTATTTTTAATAAATTTGCAACACTTTCTAAAATCCTGTTTTTTGCTTTGTCATTCCAGAATATTTGGTGTTGCTGGATGAGGGAAAAAATAACTTAAATGATTTTAGCGGAAGGCTGCAACACAAACAAATCTGAAAAACTGAGGAGGTGTAAATATTTTGTGAATGAAGTCTTCTTCTTCTTTCGGCTGCTCCTGTTAGAGGTCTCCACAGCGGATCATCTTCTTCCATATCTTTCTGTCCTCTCTATCTTGTTCTGTCACCCCCATCAGCCGCATGTCCTCTCTCACCACATCCATAAACCTTATCTTAGGCCTTCCTCTTTTCTTCTTACCTGGCAGCTCTATCCTTAACATCCTTCTCCCAATATCCCCAGCATCTCTCCTCTGCACATGTCCAAACCAACGCAATCTCGCCTCTCTGACTTTGTCTCCCAACCATCCAACTTGAGCTGACCCTCTAAGATCCTCATTTCTAATCCTATCCATCCTCGTCACACTTAGTGCAAATCTTAGCATCTGCCACCTCCAGCTCTGTCTCCTGCTTTCTGGTCAGTGCCACCGTCTCCAGCCCATATAACATAACTGGTCTCACTACCGTCCTATAGACCTACCCTTTCGTGTAAAATTAAAAAGGTCAAACAAAAACCATGGCTTGATATTCATGATAACATTTCTGAATTCAAATTCTAAAAAAATCTCTAACCATTCATTAGACAGAGAATTTAATTTCTTGTTCAATATATAATAATGTAAGACACTGCTTTCCCATTGATTTGTAAGAGGTGGATTTGAATTCTTCCCATTAACACTTTATACTCACTATTTTATTTTTTTATTTTTTTTGCATTAATAAACCTTTACAATGGATGAATGGTTTCAGATTCTGGTTAGGAACTATAAAAAGAATAAATGATTTGTAAATGTGTAAAGAAGCACTGTATGATTTTTTTTTAATGACTTAAGGTATTGATGTAGATCATTATAAAGTGTAGTGGCAGTGCTGCGCAAAAAGGTGAAGCTGAGTGACAGAGAGATCAGCTGACATCACCAGGATGTGCTATGCTTGCAGTACTTACAGGTAGTTCCAGGAATTTGAGTTCTTTCATTGCTCACTGTGTAGAAGATAGAGCTGCTTCTGAAGGCCTTTGTAATCCAGCAATCAAAGGTTTGCAGCCGATCAGCTGCAGTTACCACAGTGCAAAATGTGAAACCTGGAATGGATTGTAATGTGATTTAGACAAAACACTTGGCGTAGTCAGCAGGATTTGCACTTTGGACGAGTGGAATCTAATGGCAGTACTGGGCAAAAATATGGAGGCTGAGTGAGAGTGAGAGCTCAGCTGATGTCTCCAGGAAGCTCTGCACTTGTAGTACTTACAGGCAGCCCATGCATGCCCAATAATAGGAGTTCTCTTATTTCTCACTGTGTAGAAAATTGTACTGCTTTTGTGGGCCTTTCTAATCCAGACATTGCAGGTTTGCAGCTGATCATTAGAAGTTACCATAGTGAAAAATGTGAGACTTGTAATGCATAACAAAACACTTGGCGTAGTCAGCGGGATTTGCACTTTGGACAAGTGGAATGTAGTAACGGTACTGGACAAAAATGTGGGGGCTGAATGAGAGTGAGCGCTCAGCTGTTGTCTCCAAGAAGCATTCCACTTACAGTGCTTACAAGCAGTCCCTGCATGCCCGAGGATGAGTCCTTTTATTGCTCATGGTGTAGAAAAGGGAGCTGCTTCTAAGAAGCTTTGGCATATGGATATTGTGGGTTCAAGGCTGACTACCAGCAGTTTCCAAACGGAAAATGTGCAAACCTAGGTCATGGTGTGATATCCAAACAAATCATAAAGTGTTACAAATACACAAATTAACATTTAATTATAACCATTTGAAGGTACATGAAATAATAATCTGTTAATATTTGTTAATGACTTATTAAAACTTTGAATGCAAGGTATGAGTTAACTCGTACGTCACTGAGCCTGTCAAAGAGTGACTTACGAGATAACTCGTATCTCAGTATACAGCCACTATAGACAAAGCCAGAGTCTACGTCTACATCTCAGCTACCTACTACAGTGCTGCCATCTAGTGGGCAGTCAAAGAATTTTTTTTTTTGTTTGTGGCAACAGCTTACAGAAAATAGGGCTATAAATAGTCAGTCCCTAGTTAGGTTGTCGTGGAAAAGGTATAAAGCTGCTGATCATTTTGAAACAACTAGATTTATTACAAGATGAATATTTTGATGATAATGACAGTGATCAAGATGGTGACAATCAGGTGGATGATGTGGAACCTGTAGGCTCTGTTACTGATGTGGATAGCTGCCCCAAAGTTGCTTCTTCTCCAGAAGGCATGCGACTTGTCACAACTATCCAGACAACAGGGACATTGAGTGCAAACAGTCATTAGCTACCAAATGTGTTGTGTACAGCAAGCGTGGACAGCACAAAGAATTGTTTTATATTTGTGATACTAAACCTGCATTCTGTGTGGTGCCATTCTTCAAGGACTATCATTCAATTACAGACTATTACTCAGGTTGGCGGTGAATGTAAAATAATTAACAATTTCTTTAAATTTTTTATTGGATTTATTGACATTATCACAGTTAATGTTGATATGTTTTGGTAGAGTTCATTGTTTATCCTGTATGCAAAGATCTGCACTACAGCATCCTGGTAATAAATGGCCCAGCAGTCAATGTGTTAATGAAGCTAATTATAAAATGTTTTTGTCTATTATACCCGGCAAGCTAGTAAGAATAGTAAACAGCAGAAAAAGGCGAAGACAAACCTAAAAATAATTTGTCAAAATCTGAGAAGTCAGTTGCATTGCTACTAAAGCCAAATCACAAAAGTCAACAATTTGAGCAAAATTAAAAAACAGCAAAGGATTTAACAGCACAAAAAGGGTTGTTTTGAATTTGCAAACATAGATAAGGAAAATGACCTTTAATCTTTAGCGGTCACAACCTCTAAAGACATGAAAAGCTGCTCTAATGACGGGAAATCAAAATGTCGGCAATCATCAATGGCAAAAACGGGCCAAAAACAAATAAAAAACAAAAGTATGCTTTATGTAAAGTAAATAAGGTTAGATTCAGATTCTAGGTCTCAAGAAATCCCTAAAACAACTGCTAGATCTTGTAAAAAATTAAAGAATAACATGAAAAAATGTATTCATGAATAAGCAATGAAATGTAGGAGGCTATGGGTCAGTGAACAGGGAGAGCCTCCCAGACCCATGTTTGCACTACTTTTGGCCTCCTGTATTTTCTGTTGTTATATTTTACATAATCTGTTGAGAAATATTCAGAGTGCCAGAAACTAGAATGCATGTATAGTGTGTACTTCATACATGTAAAGATACATCTTAACTGCACAGATTACACTGCATTTCAGTAATTGCCAAATCAAAATCATAGGCTATTTGAAAGAGTAAACACCATTCCCTACCTGCTTGTGTTCACTAAGTTCACTTTAACAATCAGCACTAACACTGTTATATATGGTGTGCAAACGCTCGAAAAGAAAAATACTGAGGAAATAAAAATTCAGATTATGTGATATAAAAGTAACAGAAGGATGTACTGCAATCCAATTACCAATTATTTATCATGCATGCCGAGTCACTCTAGTGGAGAATGTAGTAGAGAAAAAGAGAATGATTGAAGATGATGTGTTTGAGGTTTCTCATGGTTGCTTGCCACAAGACACAATAGATAAGTAAAATTATGTGCCTGTTTCTTACTGAATGCTTTTGTTGCTTCCTCATAGGATTCTAGGATGTTAGTGAAACACATTGATTATTTGCTAACTCCCTTGTTCTAGTCGTGTGCTGCTGGAATTTCTTTTTAATTTCAGCAGGCTCAATGGCCTGATCGCCCGTTTTATACAATGGGATCTTTGCTAGCCTTCAGTCTTTAGGAATTTCCTCAGTGTGCAGAAGTATTCAAAAATTATGTGCCAAGAGTTTATATTTGTACTCACTAACCTGCTTAAGAATAAATGGTACCTGATCCTGGTGATTTGTTGGATTTTAGCCCACTTCATTCCAGCAAGTATTTCTGCAGTGGGTTGACTCTACTCGCTTGAAACCATATTAGGAACCTGGTGTACCCACACCATTGATGACGTAACCAAGGGTGGGCCTCAGCAAGTGAGGACACACACAGTCAGCAATGGATAGGTGTACAAGTGCAGGTGCTTTTATTTTAAAAAATTCAAAGCAAAGTCAAATCAGTGCCAATAGTGCAGTGCTCTTCCCCATAATAAATAAATAATCCAATAAATATAATCATTCAGGTGAAGGATAAAAACAATACAGTAAATAGTTTAAAAACATCACAGGTATAAACAAAGTCAGGATTTCGTTAGGAAATGCCCTGACGTGAGGCATCCGTGCAGCACCTCTTTCCTCTGCTACAGCATCCATCCTCCTGCCCACCGCAGTCTGGCCTCTCACCCATTTCACCTCCATCTTCTATCTCCCACTCTCCTTCGGCCCAGCAAGTGCTTCTTTCATTGTCTCCCCTGACTCACCTTTTTTGCCACAGTCAGCAGGGACGTCAGCAACTGCGGTTCCTTCCACCTGCAGCTTTCTCCATGACTGCCTCCTTCGGTGCGTCTGCCGTTACTCTCCAAGTTGCCTTCTCCTCTCTTTTTCACTCCCAAACTCAGCCGCCTTCTGGATCCCTAGGGAGAGTTCACTCGATCCCCGCTAACCCTCAGCTAATCAGTGGGAACGCGATTCACCCCTCAAACATCGATGACATGTTCCTCCACGGAGTTGTGACCGCTTGCCTCCACTCCAGCTTACTGACTGACCAAATTGCCTTCAACTTCTTTCATTTTCGGCCTCTTTCTATGTTCCATCTTTGTTTTTCTCTCTGTCTCTCCCTCTCTTTTGTCTGACTCCCCCTTACATTCCTCTATGGTAGCAGCGCCATAATTGAGAACCGCAGGAAGATAATGAAGCAATGAAGACAGACCACACTCTCATGTGCATGTACGCCTCATCTTGATCACTCCACCTGTCTCACAGCTGCACGACCACGCACACCCACCCAAGGAGATCGAGCCAGCTATTTATGTCGTTATTCATTTATTTAAAAAAATTACCATAGAATGCTAAGCTGTGGACCCCCTGTATACTGTAACCACTTCTCCCCCTTTGCAATTTCCAACTCGCTAAGTATCTCCTTAGTAGTCACTGTTACTGGAAGATTATCAACTAACACTATCTGTCTTTAAAACATTTTTACATTTCTAAACCGTAATTTATGAAATTCGGATCATTTTTTAATATGTCATTTTAGAAATGTAAAACACAAAAGATTTTATTCCAACGGAAAAAAATAAATGCATTTAGAATATTTTAAAATAGTGGAGTATTAGTATTTATATTAGTTAAAGCAAGTTAACATTCACATGATACTGAAAAAAAAATATATATATGAGCTTTATGTTATGTACCCTGCCAGCTTCAGCCTGCCTTTGTCTTTGTTTTGTGTGAAATATGGAGCACTAATGCTTAGTCAAATCCTTGTACAATGAAGGGCTTTTATCCTTTTTTTTTCCCAGTAGAATTAACATATAAACGATAGCAGCTCATTTTGCAGCATTACAAGGTGGGCGATGCTGGAAGCTTTTGCTTGTGTTACAGAAGGTGCTTAATGTTTGCAATGGCAGGGCTGTTATTGTATTTTGTCTTCTTCATCAGAGTAGTTTAAAATTTCTCCGTGGCTCTGCCATGATCATCAAAATGCTGAGATTTGGTGTGCTCGTTTTAGAATGTATCTATTAGCAGCATTACATCTTGAATTACACATTTAGAACCTAATATATTCTTGTCAATCAAATGTCTGATACATCCTCATATTTATTTGTGTACTCATTATGGGCTTACCTACTCAGATCTCGATGTTAAAGCTCTGTTACCAAGTTTTAAATCAAGAAGGGGTCCAGTGATGACCTCTTGTTCACTTTATGACCCTTTTCCATGTACTGTAGACCTCAATATCCCAAACCTTTGACTCTAGCTCTATCAAGTCACACTTACCAGCCAGTTGTGAGGACACTGCTGTGGTCTGCAGCTCCTGTTATGGTCATCGTCAGAGCTGATCAGACGTGACTACACTGATAACTTCTCTTTTTTCATTGAAAACTCTAATCCCCAGGCAGTATGGTAGAGGACAAAGCAAGCGGATGAGCAGGTTCAAACTTTTATTTAGATTTAGCAATACAGCATATAGATTTAAATGTGCCTAGAGCAAAAGCAGAAGGAGATGAGGGAAGCAAACATCCACTACAGCCTGGATGGATAGTGGATATCTGGTGGCTCTTTCAGTCTTACTTTGAACATCTGGATGGACATCATAGATGAGGAGGCAGAGACATTGAAAAGCTGGTGGACCTTATACTTATGCTGGCCTTGTGCTTCTTACTATGTTCTCATACCAAAGGGGGTGGTCACAGTTTGAGCCTACTCCTTTCCCAAATGCATGCCTCGTAGCTTTGAGCCAATCCCCATCATGCATGCACAATCCATGTTCTTGAACCTTCTGCCAATCAATGTGCTACTTGTGGCCAGGGACTAAGGTAAAACATGTCAGTAACCCTTTACAAGTCCTAGTTGTGATGATCCTGTGCTCGGAATATTTGTGTATGCTTGTTTAAGCCTTTTTTTGTTAATGGCTACTTCCCATTATTATTATTATTATTATTATTATTATTATTATTATTATTATTATTTTTAATCTCATTTTTGCATTTATGTCATAGAAATGATCTTTTATTAAATATTATTTTGCAACAATTTTGTCATTTTGTTTTCCTGGATGCTGCCAATTTATGTTTTAGTGGCTGCTATGGTATGCAGATCATCTCAAAAATCCCATAAATTATGCGGTTGATGTCATTAATGAACCCTTACAAGAACTGGCACATTGAATGCGCTGCTATCTGAGTTTACGCATATCTCAGAGAAAAAACTATCTTCATGTGTGTGTTAAATGTACAATTAAGAACTACTGGTTTGTGACGTTTTGTTTTCATTTCTTTTATTTGAGTGTTTATTTTCCAAAAGTCTGATCTCCTTGTTTCGACTTTCTGCTTCTTTAAAGGGGCTACCCAGAGAGGGAAGCGTAAACTTGGTATTCTTTTCTGAGCAAAGGCTAACACTAGCCAGAGGTTTAAGGTGTGAAGTCAAATAAGGAATCAAGCTGGCCAACCTCATGTTTCTCTAGTGACCATTTACATTAATTTACTTTTTTGATGCTTTTATTCAGCTTACAACATTTGAGATACGATTGGTTACATTTCTTTTTCCAATTTTGGCACAGGCAGGTGAAGTGACTTGCTTGGGGTTACAAAGTGGTGTCAGTAGTGGGATTTGAATCCACAACCTTATGGTTTGAAGTCCAAAGCCTTAACCACTACACCACACTGCCTGCCAGTTTCACCAATGTGGGAGAACTGAATATGTAGAGTGGAAATATCCTCTAGAATTAAAGAATGTTTTGTTTTTTAAAACATGCTTAAATGACTATAAAGAGACATGAAAATATAAAACATCACAGTTTGTTAATGTTCTCCCTGTGTCTGCGTGGGTTTCCTCTGGGTGCTCCGGTTTCCTCCCACAGTCCAAAGACATGCAGGTTAGGTGCATTGGTGATCCTAAATTGTCCCTAGTGTGTGCTTGGTGTGTGTGTGTGTGTGTGCCCTGTGGTGGGCTGGCACCCTTCCCGGGTTTGTTTCCTGCCTTGTGCCCTGTGCTGGCTGGGATTGGCTCCAGCAGACCCCCATGACCCTGTGTTAGGGTATAGCGGGTTGGGAGATGACTGACTGACAGTTTGTTACTATATCATCTAATTAAACAGAGCTGAACAAAAATAGAAAAGTGGTTAGACCTTCTGCTTCACAATTTGCTGCGACACAAGCAGCTATTTAGTAATGCCATGTGGGAGTGCAAATGATCAATCCAAATGTCTATATGGCGTAATGGGAACATAGGAAGACACTGGAAATATGACCAACATGGAATGCTGCACACTAAGGATGGGTGTTTGCAATAAGAAGATGTATTATGCCAGAGTGAAGACTGGAATGACACTAGTCCTAATATTAGCCATTTCAGCTAATAGCTAGTTATTCCTGGTGAACAAGAACATGCGGGCAGCTGAGGTAGAATTTCATTAAGCATCTAACCAAGAGAGGCTCTAGTCTTTTTTTTCCTTTTATTTATACTTTTTCATGCTTCTCTGAGAGTATACCTTATCAGAAGGATTTAGGAGTGGTAGTGGACTCAACACTATCAACTACCAGACAGTGTTCAGATGCCATTAATAAGGTTAACAGAATGTCAGGTTATATAGCACCTTGATGTGTGGAGTACAAGTCACAGGAGGTTCTGCTCAAGTTTTATAACATACTGGTGAGGCCTCATCTGGAGTACTGGGTGCAGTTTGGGTCTCCAGGTCTCATAAAGGACATAGCAGCACTAGAGAGTGTCCAGAGAAGAGCGACTAGGCTGATTCCAGGGCTACTGGGGATGAATTATGAGGAAAGATTAAAAGAGCTGAGCCTTTACAGTTTACTAAAAAGAAGATTAAGAAGTGACATGATTGAAGTGATTGAAGGGAATTAGTGCAACTGATTGAGATGGTGACTTTAAAATGAGTTCATCAAGACACAGTTGGAAACTTGTTAAGGGGAAATTTCTCACAAACATTGGGAAGTTTTTCTTTACACAAAGAACCACAAACAGAGATGAGTTATGAGGAAAGATTAACAGAGCTGAGCCTTTACAGGATAAGCAAAAGAAGATTTTGAGGAAACATGACAGACGTGTTTAAAAATTCTGAAGGGAATTAGTCCAGTGGATCGAGACTGCAACTTTAAAATGAGTTCATCAAGACACAGTTCGAAACTTGTGAAGGGTACATTTTGTGCAAACATTAGGAAGTTTTTCTTTACACCAAAACCACAGACACTTGGAATAAGAGACCAAGTAGGGCGGTAGACAGTAGGACTTTAGGGACTTTCAAAACCAGTGTTCTGCCTCGCAGAATAGCTGTTTGTTGTTTAAAGGAATATTAATATAATCTTATGAATATTCATGTAAGTAGTTGTAGGGAAGCGGAAATAGAATTACAGGAAGTCAGTGGTTAGACAGCATGTTTCACGATTAGTCAGTGTTAGTCCCATCGAAGCAAAGCCTGTAAGTATTATTTTAAGTTAACTGGATAAGTATATAGCAAAGTTATATTGTTTAATTAAATCGGTAGATTAAAAGAGCTGAGCCTTTACAGTTTATGCAAAAGGAGCTTAAGAGGTGACATGATTGATGTGTTTAAATTATGAAAGGAATTAGTCCAGTGGATCAAGACTGTTACTTTAAAATGAGTTCATGAAGAAGACATGGACACAGTTGGAAACTTGAATGATGTAAATTTTGCACAAATATTATGAAATTTCTCTTCACACAGAGAACCATAGACACTTGGAATAAGAGACCAAGTAATGTGGTAGACAGTAAGATCTTAGAGACTTTCAAAACTCGACTTTTAGAAGAATTAGGCCTGGTGAGCTTTGCTGGGTTGAATGGCCTGTTCTCGTCTACGTTGTTCTAATGTTCTAATGTTCTTGTGTTTATCCCTTTCAGCTGTAGACTTTTTATTTTCCTTTTAGTCATTCTTTAACATCCTTTTTGTGTTTATCCCTTTTCTCCTTGGCTTGTGTTACAAAGAGTGAAATGGGGGGGGGGGGGGGGGGGGGTTGCACCCAGGCCCTGATCTAAGAGAACATGGTCAGAAGGTTGTTAGCAAGCAAAACAGAGGGATCAACTGCAGAATAAACAAACCTTGACATGGATGTGAGGTCTGGGCTGGTCCTCCCATATAAATGGCAAAGTTTATTGGAGGCAACATTTTGGCAATCACAATAAAAGCTGATATAAAAATTATGTTTAATAGCATGCTTGAATTCAAGGAAGTCCCCCGTCGTGCTCTTCAATCTAACATCTATGTAACACGACATGCAGAATTCCAAGGGACAGCTCTTCCATACAACAGATGTAAAGCATAACATTTTCACCTTCACCAAGGGCAACAAAAAAGCTAGAGCTGGCACTGTATGGGGCCATGTGTTATCCAGTAGACATATTAGTTTATTATAAAATGCAATGATCTACTGGAAAGCACTAGTATACAAATGATTTTTAGTTGGTTATTTAAGACACATTCCAACTATCGGTATTTTCAGTTTCTCAAACTTTGCGGTGTCACGACTCAGCTTTTCTACATGCCAGTTTGTTTGAGAGAAACATCCATGAATTTAGCACAATCGAATGAGCTGGGGGAGTGAAGTGGTCTTCTGGAGCCTGTCACAGCTACCATAGGGTGCAAGACAGGGAACAAAAGAGGTTCAGCAATCATTGAAGTGTAGTGATGGGCCAACCCTGCAGAGCTCCATTTACCGTGAGATCGGCAAAATCACGGAAATGATTGAGAATTTCACCGAATGTTTTGAAGTCAATGGGGAAGGAGGAACTGAACTCATTTTGAGTAATTTATAATGGTGCAAGGGTGTCTTAAGTTTCCCTGTGAATTAGGGAACCATCCACCAGCTATGTTAGACTGGACTATTATGCCTATAAATGTGATCTGAGCTGTGAGGCAGCAATTCTAACCATAGGGCCAGCATGTCTCAAACATCAAAATACACAAACAGAATGATAGCCACAAACTACAAATACATTTATTTACATTTTTTGATTGTGGACTGGTTTTTGTTGCTTGGGTTGCCTTTTAGGGTTCCCCTATTTATATATATCTGAACTCTACTTCTTTTTCTTGGTGACTTTCATTCTTACAGTTCTCTGCACGACCAGTTTACATGCTCTTCGTTTCTTGCTAGTAACCTGACTATAACAAATGCGAGTTTAATTGGATGTTCTATTGAAGTAACACTGAAATTTTGGCGTGCCAATGTTTGAAAGTCCAAATGGGCCTGACAGGCCTCCTCACCTGGAATCGAACTTTAAATGACTTTTCCACTTACTGCCAGCCATTTCTCTCCAAGAGCTTCCTTACACCTACCATGTAGGTTAACACATTTGTATATATATATATATATATATATATATATATATATATATATATATATATATATATATATATATATATATATATATAAAAGAAAAAGAAAAGCTATAATTAGTTATCATAACTTACTGAACAATCCCTGCCATGTGGCCTAACACACAGTGATGTCTAGTTACGTCTGTCTTTATATTTTGTATTGTAAATTCCTGATTTTCTTTGTTTAATGAATTTCACATAGTATGGGTTAATATTAGGGCTCACATGGGTCAACCTTTCCACCCTTGTTTATTGTGTGTCCTTCAGAAAATTAAATAAATTTATGTTCCTATTTCTTATCCAGATTTTATAGTTTTCTTGTCCTATGTATATGTGGTGCTGAGTAAACTTTATTTAAAACTTTGGATCAGATTCTGAGATACTGAGGGGAGAACAAGAAAATATGAACACATAACTCCAATTCTTAAATCCTTACACTGGCTCCCGGTTAAGTTTAGGGCGGATTTCAAAATCCTCCTTTTAACATATAAAGCCTTAAACGGCCAATGCCCTGCTTACTTATCTGACCATATCATGACTTACAAACCAGAGCGCACATTAAGATCTCAAGATGCCAATCTGCTTATGATTCCAAGGATTAATAAAATAACAGTGGGAGGTCGAGCTTTTAGTTACAGGGCCCCAAAACTGTGGAATGGTCTGCCTGCTACTATAAGAGATGCCCCTTCGGTCTTAGCTTTCAAATCCCAGCTGAAGACTCACTACTTCAGTTTAGCACACCCTGACTAGAGCTGCTGATTAACTGTACAGACTGCATCTCTGTTGTTAGTCAATTAGACATAACTCCAGTTGTTAAATCCTTATAATGGCTCCAAGTTAAGTTTAGGGCAGATTTCAAAATCCTCCTTTTAACATTTAAAGTTTTAAATGGCCAAAATCTGGCTTACTTACAGTATCTGAACTTATTATGACTTACAAACCAGAGCGTACATTAAGATCTCAGGATGCCGGTCTGCTTATGATTCCAAGGATTAATAAAATAACAGTGGGAGGTTGAGCTTTTAGTTACAGGGCCCCTAAATTGTGGAATGGTCTGCCGGCTACTATGAGAAATGCCCGTTCGGTCTCAGCTTTCAAATCCCGGCTGAAGACTCACTACTTCAGTTCAGCACACCCTGACTAGAGTTGCTGATGAACTGTACAGACTGCATCTCTGTTGTTAGTCATTAGCACTAAAACATAAGTAACGTGATAGTTATAATTTGTTACTAACCCTCACCTGTTTTGTTTCTCTTTTCAGTACTCAAATGTGGCACTTGGTGCCACTGCCCACCTGCCAAGTTGTTCTGCCTGCCTAACGTAAAGTCATCTCTGATGGAGGATCACAGGAATCATCGGGTAGAGGGGTCCTTTCATCGGATTAGCTGGCCCAGCACTGACTCAGCTGTGGAATGGCCAATAGTTTGATGGCCGAGGTCTCCAGGACTCTAAACAAATCCAAATCATATTATATGATGATGTAATTTACTGTTAAATTCTGCTCTGTCCTTGTAATATTTCTATTGCACTGTTATATTGTATTGAGGATGACTTGTGTTCTGTTCTGTGTATTCTATTATATTGACCCCCTTCTTTGTGACACCCACTGCACGCCCATCCTACCTGGAAAAGGGTCTCTCTTTGAACTGCTTTTCCTAAGGTTTCTTCCATTTTTTTTCCTACAAGTGTTTTTTGGGAGTTTTTCCTTGTCTTTTTTGAGAGTCAAGGCTGGGGGGCTGTCAAGAGGCAGGGCCTGTTAAAGCCCATTGCAGCACATCTTGTGTGATTTTGGGCTATACAACAATAAATTGTATTGTATTGTATTGTATATAGAGAAGCAGAAAACCATGTAATATAATGTTCCCAATTGATTCCTTTTGTAGTAGCTTTGTAAATCATTAGCCTCGGGCTACTTTGTACATGAGAAGACCCTAAGAAATTTAACAAATGAGTAGGGACCATTTAATTCATCAGGCCTATTAGCCTTGTTTGTTCCAGTAACTCATCCCGACAGTTTTCAAATGCCGTTAGGGTTTCTGCTTCAGCTGCATGACTGCGCAGCTTATTTGTCTGAGGAAATGCTTCCTCGATTCATTTTCTATTATATTATATTTCTATAATACTGTTTTGATTTGAAATCATTTGAGTTGTTATTAAAAATAGCTATTTTCAAATTAAACAGCCCCTGTGACCTTGAATTACATAAAGTGGGTTTGAGAAAATAATGTTATGTTATGGCATTTTCTTATCTGCTAAATCCAGACCAGGATCACAGGGTAGGAAACTGTGTTAAGGAGGCCAGCGGGGGGCGCTGTGTTCTGAATGTGGATCCCAATGTCCCTGTGCAGTGACAGGGACTCTGGATGAGATGTAAATTCCAGGTCCTGACTCTCTGTGGTCATCCAAGATCCTTATCAGGGAAAAGTAATCAACAGCAAAAGATTAACTGATAGAAAACAGGTTAAGCCTGGTGGTCTTTGTCCTAATCTACAAGTAACGAAACCATTATGAAAAGAGGCTTTGGGATAATAAATAAAAGAGGCATTCGGAAATGTGCTGCTTGGAAAAGTCACAGTGTGAAATAAAAACAGACTTTAAAAATAAAGCCATTGTAAAATAAAACCTTTAAGATTAATTCATGATTTTGTATTTCATAATTAAATTACTTTTCATAATAATTAATGATTTTATCTTATATATAAACATCTATGCATGGAAGTGTATGTATCTGTCTGGCCCGGAAGTGAGGCTAGCCGGTCAGCAAAATTAAACCTCAGAAGAAAGACAGTGTCGCTTAGCCGCTAACATCAGAAAAACGGTATCCCTTTTACTTTTCATCTTGCCGCTAATACACAAGTGATGCGAGCACGTTGGCAAAACGAATCCTCCTAGGAGAGAGATGCTCAGAGTAGTTCCTTTCAATTTCCTGACATCTCTACATTTCAATTTTTTTTCTGAAAATTTCAATAGTTTCTAGGACCCTGGACTTTATACAACACAGGCTTACATGGCTAGTATTTCATAATAATTAAATGAATCTTCATAATAATTAGATGACTTTTATTCAATTAGGCGTATTTTTCACAATTTACTATGTATATGCATCACTATGCTTTAGCATGCAGATATTTATATGATAATTGCTATTTTATTTATATCATTGTGGCACAAATGGTATTTCATATATAAGCAGTGCAATGATCTCAAAAATCACCATGATGTAATGTTTGCCATGGGAATTTTAGGGTAACCATCAGCCTTGGAAGTTACAGTGAAAATGTAGTGGGGCGTAGGTCAATTATGGGAGAGCGGCCTGGCAGGACAGTGAAAATGAGACATAATGCCTCATAATATTCTTAAGCCTTTTTATTGTAATTCAGAAGTCAAAGCCAATTCTGGCAGAAAGATGGTGGTCCATCTCAGGTCCAACTCATGCACACACCAATGCGACATGGGTTCAATTTTAGATGTATTGCTGGTGGCAAACAATTTGTTACAAGTATGTGTGGGGCATGAGATGATGGAAGGTGGTCTCTTCAAAGAACTTCTCATACAGCCGATTCAGAAACAATTCAGACCACCTTCACTTTTTCACTTTTTGCTATGTTTCAGCCTAAAATAATATAAATGAATTTTTCTCCCACATCAAGCAACATACATATAAAAATGAAAAACTGAAATGTCACATTGGCACAAGCATTCTGAACCTTTGCTATGACACTTGACATTTGGCTCAGGTGCATCCTATTCTCTTGATTATTGTTGAGATGTTTGGACTCCATTTGTGGTCAGTTCAGTTGCCTGGACAAGATTAGGAAAGGTATGTACCTGTCATTAGTAAGTCCCAGAGATAACAATGTGCATCAAGCCGAATTGGTTGGGGTACAGATCTGGGGAAGGCTACAAAATAATTGCTGCTGCACTGAAGGTTACCAAGGGCACAGTTGTCTCCATAATTCTTAAATGGAAGAAGCTTGGAACATCACCCACTCTTCTTAGAGCTGGCCATCCAGCCAAACTAAGCAATCGTGGGAGAAGAGCCTTGGTAAGAGAGGTGACCAAGAACCCAATGGTCACTTTGGTTGAACTCCAGAGAATGCGTATGAAAATGGGAGAAATTTCCAGACATGCTATCATCACTCCAGTGCTCCACAAAATTAGGTTTTATTACAGAGTGCCCAGATGGCACACAAAAGCCCACTTGGAGTTTGAAAAAGGCACCTCAAGGACAATCACACTATGAGAAACAAGGTTCTTTAGTCTGATGAAACCAAGATTGAATTGAATTATCAGATCTAACTGTCCCTTCTAGAGGAAACCAGGCACCACTTATTATAAAGTATCTATCTATCTATCTATCTATCTATCTATCTATCTATCTATCTATCTATCTATCTATCTATCTATCTATCTATCTATCTATCTATCTATCTATCTGTGCTTTACCTGTACCATGCCAATGGTGAAGCATGGTGGTAGTAGCATCATGCTGTGGGGTTGTTTTTCAGCAGCAGGGACTGAGAGACTAGACAGGATTCAAAAAAGTTGAATGGAGCAAAAAAAAAAGAGAGATATCAACAATATAAAGCTGCTCTGGAGTGCTATGGACCTCAGACTGGGCTGAAGACTTAAAGTACAAAGACAAAGACAATACAGGCGTGTCATGGGAATAACTTTGTGAATGTCCTTGAGTTGCCCAGCCAGAGTCCAAACTTGAACCCAACTGAACATTTCTGGAGAGACCAGATAGCAGTTGTCCACTGATGATCTCCATCCAATCTGGATGCTGAATCCAGGTGTGCGAACCTTGTTGCCTCATACTCAAGAAGACTCCAGGCCATAATTGCTGCCATAGGGTCTTCAACAAAGTGCTGAGTAAAGTGTCTGCATGTTTGTGTCAATGTATATATTTTTTATTATATTTGCAAAAATTACTAAAACCCTAAATGTCCTACAAGTAATCCTAATTCCTAAAATGTTATTCTGGGGTATTTAGTGTTGCTTGATGAGGAAAAAATTAATTTGAATGATTTTAATGCAAGACTGCAACACAACAAAATCTGTAAAAGATTAAGGGGTCCTTCCAAAGGCAGTGTAATCCTACCGTTTGGAGTATATGCTCCACATGGCAAAGAACTAAAGGCTTAAGATCAGTTTGAAATTTTCCATGATATTACCCTTGCATGCCAGGAGCAGTGGATGCAATGGGATCAGGCACTCAAGCGAAGGAACTATGGAGCATGGACCAGGGCAAAATGGCCTTCCTTCTTCATGTGGTGGCTGACCTCTTGCCAACCCCAAGTAATCTGAAGATCTGGGACAAAGAAGAAGACCCATCCTTCAAGCAGTGTGGAGCAACTCTTTGTTCCCTGAATCATATTTTGACTGGATGCCCCAAAGCACTGGGAGAAGGCCGATACGGGTGAAGTCATGACAAAATTCTGACAGAGATTGCTAAGTAGAGGGATCTTCAGCAGGTAAAACTCAACAAACAACAGGCAGCACCACCTGAGATTATCCATTTTCAAAAGGAAGGACATAATGTCCCAAAGGCAAGGACAGCTGCCAACAACCCTCTCTTCACCTTACATCAAGCTTCAGACTGGGAAATGCAGGTCAACTTGAAGAAGAAGCTTTTTTTTTTCCAGAAGAGGTGTCAGTAACCTCATTCCGTCCAGACATGGTTCTTCTATCCAGGAGTACGAAAACTATCGTAATGGCTGAACTCACAGTACCCTGGGAGGACAGGCTAAACATTACTCACCAATTCAAGAAGGCCAAGTACCAGGATATGATCGATGAAGCTCTAGTCAAAGGATGGCATGCCATCTTATTCTCCATAGAAATCAGCTGCCGTGGCTTCCTGGCAACATCAATTTCTTAGAGAATATTGATTTGGAACCTAAATCCCTGAAGAAAGACACAGGGGAGATTGCCATGGCAGCTGAGACTGGCTCAAGATGGTTGTGGCTCACAAAAGCATGCAGCTGGAACCTGTTTACAAGCAAAGGCTAACTTAGTTCTCATTTCCCCGCTCAGGCAAAGCATACAAGTTAAGGGGTGAAATGCACGTGACCCTGAGGTACCTGCTGAAGATGCACAGGTTTTCCAACAATACGTATGCTCTGATTAGCCTCCAGGGAATACCACCAAGAAGATGAACATGTGGTTCATGATTTCAAATAGCTCCTGGAGTTTCTGCTTGTAGCAAAGCATTTTTGATGTTTACTTCACCTTGCCCGGTAGCTTTGAACAGAAGGACCTTGGTTGTATTGTTCAGAGTAGACAGCATGTTCGCTTACATTGTACCAAGAATAATGTCTGAATGCAAGTATGAATGCATTCCAATAAGTTTTTCTTACAATGGATGGAGCAACCAGCAATCTTCTAGGTTTGTTTTGGACAGAACCTGCTGCATCCTTGTTTCTTATAACATACAGAACTTGATCATCTACCCAAACAGAAAAAAAATGCACTATGCATTAAATTCTAGAAGTAAATATTTAAATTTTATGCTGCATGTTCTTTTAACTTAAAGGCACTGTGATAGACGGCCGGAGCCATGGTCTACAGCACTTCTGCCACACCCGGAAGTGCTGCCAGAAGAGGAATCGGATTGCACCTGGAAGTGCTGCTGGAACTTGATCGAGGAGCACCTGGAGCACTTCCGGCGTGAGGAAGGAGACAGAGCTTGTAGGAGAGGAGTAGAGGCGGTCGGAGAAAAGAAGAAAGGACGGAGCTTTATTGGGGTTTGTGCATTGTGCTGTGCCAAAGAACAATAAATGTGTGTGTTCTGGACATTGTTGATCTGTGTGTCTCTCTGTAGCCGGGCTAATCTTCTACAGCAGATTACACATGATTTTTTGGAACACCATCATTGTATGATTCTTCAGAATGAACACCATTTTCTGCTGCCACACTTGGCTTGTACTTCACAGAATTTCAAAAGTGCATTATTTCAGAACATTATATAATTTATGTCAAAATGGTTCTTCTGTTACTAAGAACTTTAAAAGATATCCTGTCTATGTCCAAGTCCTGTGTGCAGTTGTCATTAATGTAAATAATGTCATGCTGCTTTGTCTCTCTTACACAGAACCATCTTGACGAATTCTGCCAAATGTGAACTGCCTGACAGGGAAACTTAATGAAAAATAATCATAGTTATGACTAAACAGAAACAGATCAGTGTGCCTTCCTCAGCCTGATTGACTGACATCTACTGTATGGAAGTCCTAAATCCACTTACAGATTGAAATTGGTCCAAACCTTGGCTTCGCTACTGATGAGAGAAATATTTTATATTTTACTTTAAGCTAAAGTGTAGACTCTTCAGTATAAAGGTCATACTCTGGAATTCAACAAGAATAGCAGAATTATATACCCAGGACCGACTGATAGAGCAAAAGAAGCACCCCTGACTAACAGTTATGTACTGTGCCACATTTGTGGCATCTTTCAGGCTCTGAGGAAGTGAGCATATCCACCCCGGAATGGTAGGAGGTGCCGACTCTAACAATCCGTTCTTCTTTACCTCCAGCAATGAGCCATCAGCTGTCTAGCCAGACCTCGAATTTTCAAGAAGTCGCCGCCCATTCTGGTATCGTCAGCATAAAAATGAAACGTTCCTGGGAAGTTGCCGTCATATATCGACCTGACGCTTGCTGAGAACAGAGCTTCCAGTTAGCCTCTATTGTTAAAGGGAACCACACCTCCCTTTTTAGTCTTGTTTTTTGTGTCATAGAATTATGTTTTCTTTGTTGTTAGTAAACAGAGTAACTTGGTTGGTAACTATTATGTTATTAATGCTATTAATTTGGACAGTATGTGGCACTGTACAAAAACGATATAAAAAGAACTGGGAGAGGGGGAGAGTTCCTAGAAGGAGATTGAAAGACAGAGGTTTTGCTGTAATAAAGAAGGAATTTGGAGATTACAACCTGGAGATCTCTTTGTTGTACTGTTCGATACAACAGGTAACCCATCCATTTTTTGGAGTACGCTGGATTCTCTTTGGTCACACTACAACTGCTTAACATAGGATTTCCAAGAATTACAAATACTCATGCATATCAAGACTGTCTCAGGTCAGCCTGATATCTGCTTGGCACCATCTGTACCTTAGTATATGTAAAGGAGCCTTTGAATCATTCAGAACCTTGACTGATTATTTAATAACTAGGAAATCCATGACACTCCCAGCTTCACTAGGATGATGATGTAGAATTACAACTTCATGTCAATAAACAGTACTCTCAATTCTGACTCATCTTCTCACTTTCCTGCAGACCGTTCTCTGGAAATTCTGCCTGGCCCTGATGACGGCATTTCCAGTTCCGGCCCTTTTGGGAACATCACTTCTGGTTTCGGGACCTTTGATGATGTCATTTCCGGTCCCGAACCCATGGAGGAGGACATTTACAGTTCCGGCCCTATTGATGACGTCACGTCCGTGTCCGAGCCTATGGAGGAAGATCCTTCCAGTTCCAGCCCCTTTTGATGACATCAGATCCTGTTTTTGCTTTTAAAGCCACCATATTACCACAAGTGTATCAGTGCTGTGTTGGACTCTGACCTGTGCACATCAGTGCAAATTTACCATAACCCATTTGCAGCCTGGGAGAATATACAGGTGGCTGCCCCAAACCTTTTTATGACTTTGTGGTCTATTTCTCGTGACACCTAGTATATTTGTTATTGCATCTTGTGTCATTTGAACTCAAGTTGCTTCCCCATGAGACTACAGTGTAGAACACCACACTGACTACTATGGACTGGTAAAACATCTCCAGCAGCCTGCTGCACACATGAAAAGACCTGGGTCTCCTCAGAAACTCCAGTCTGCTCTGGCCTTTCTTGCCCAGCGCCACTGTGTTCTCAGGCCAGTCCAGTTTATTGCTTACTTGTAGCTCCGCACCACTTCCATATCCTCCTTCTGAATGGTCTCAGAGGCTCTTTGGCACATCAGAAGTCCACCACCAGCTCTTTAGTCTTGTTGATGTTGATCTTCTGTTCATATCTTCACAAAGTCCTCCTCAACCTTCCTGTTCTCCAACTCATCTCCATTATTAATGCACCCTATGATGGAGGAGTCATCTTAGATACTCTGCAGATGTTCAGCTCTGGAATTGTACTGGAAGAGTATAAAGAGGAATGGAGACAGGACAGTACCCTGGGGTACCCCAGTATTACACACCACCATTTCTGACTCATAATGATAATGTTAATATTTTTCCCATGTATAAATTGCAAATATTTCTATTTAGTAATATGGTATATTTAAGTATTTTTATTTTAAGATAAGAAAGGACAAAGCTATGTGACCCTCCAACTGCTTATTAATAGTAGTTACATACGTCTGTTACAGTTATTTAATTTGCTATTATTATTATTATTATTGCCTTTGCTTTTATTGCTTTTTTCTGTTGAATTACATCAAGTGTTTTCTATTAAATGAACTGTGGCCCTTTTTCTTTTCCTTACCTGTGAACTTTTATTATATTCTTATTTTTTACCACACATTTGTTTGCATACACATGATGACCATTAATAGTGGCAATTATGCTTATCGATTTAAAAATGAGTTCTGTGAAGATAATGAAGAGCCAAGTAGATCATAGTAGCGTGGTAATGAGCTGAAAAAGGCCTTTTTTGATCTGCTAACAAGGATAGATTAGGATCATATTGCAGCGGTTCTACTCTACAAGTCGAGTAGAAAGAAAACCCAAGAGGATGCCAGCAGGGCTGTGTTTAGTCTTTTAGGGCCTGAAGCAGTATAACTATTCTGGGGACACCATCCTTTCTATGCCACATGTTTCTCTCTAATGGTCGGGGACCCTCTACTGGTGGCAGGTCCACAAGTAGTTCCTTAGCCCAATTATTATAGAAAACAACCGTGAAATATGTGAAAAATCTGCCGATATGGAATGTTACTTATTTTATTCTAGTGGATTACTTGTATCAGCCTGGGAACTTTACTTATCCCTATCACAGTAAGTGAAAAGTTTCTTTCATAATAATTTTCTTCACTAAAGCATACTGCCATGGCTTGATTTTTAACTTGTTGTTGGACTAGGTCTTTGACTGCCATGACAAAAACTGAGGGATCTATACACTCCTTCATTTTTTAATGATGCTTACTGAATTTGGACATATACGTATCTCAGGGTGTCCTGGAATGACAGGCTTGAGGGAATACCAATACGGAGGCTGTATACAAGAATCTGCTGAGGAGGCTGAGATCATTTGGTATAAACAGGTGTGATGGAAACCGGGGCGTCAGGATGCCCCAAATCCCGACACGAACACACACACACGGGTTCAGATAAAGGGTGATTTATTAACCAAACTCCTTAACACGTTGCAAAATGTACAAAAAACACAGGTTTTGTCTCTCCACATTCCCTCATTTTACCACACTTCTCTCACCACTGCACTGCCCTCCTCCACTCAAGTGTTGCCTCTCTGCCACCCAGCTCCGACTCGCCTGGATAAGGGAGTGCGATCCCTTTTATTACAGACCCGGGAGTACTTCCGGTGCCAGGGTGGTTGCCTGATGGAAGCACTTCTGGGTCACACAGAAGTCCATTATAACAGGGAGCTTGTCTCCCTGCAGTGTCCTCTTGTGGTACCCAGTGACCTAATCAGGACTGTCCTGCCGGACTACATTTCCTGGCATACATTGCTGGCTTCCCACTTGGCATCGATATCCGGGGCTGCTGCCCACTAGCATGCTGGGGTTATAAAAAGCCCACCGCAATATCTGTTCTTTTAAATGGGCTGTCTGTCCATCTTTTCTGACCCTTCCTTCCAGGTCTGCTCCCTTTTTTCTCCCCGGCTGAGATGCTTATCTGCCTATTAGGAGTCTCGAGTCCGAGTAAGGATCCATCCCCTCTCCTGGACAGGATGCCCATCCAACCCATGTGGCATCTACACAGGCCACACTTACATGGCATGTAGTGGCCAGTGCCATGCTCTACGCAGCAGTGTGCTGGCTCAATGGCTTTAGAGCAGGTGATGCCAACAGACTAAACAACTTGATTAAAAAGGTCCTGGAGAAAATGATGAAACAGAGGTCAATTATGAAACTGCTTAATATTCTGGACAATGACTCTTACCTTCTGTCTGTGGTTTTGGCCAAACAGAGGAGCACCTACATGAACTTCAAGGAGTGCTATGTGAGGTTAAAGCTACCCTTAGCTATCGGGCTGTATGATGAGTCACCCCTTGGCTGAGGTGCTATTGTTCCTTGTGTGCTGAATGGTACTGAGCTGGCCAAGCAGACATCTTAACAGGCAATGACACCACATTCAGCACACTGTGCCAGTGACAGGCATACTGTATAATATTAATACTGTGAAACTGTAACTCATAAGGCCATCTGTTACCCTAATCATTTTACACTCCGTCAATATCCTAGTTATACAGAAAATCTTCAGAACCCTTCACATTGTACACATTTTCTTATGGTGCAGCCTTGTGTTAAAACACACCTAAATTCATATTTCCCTCCTCAAGCAGCACTCAACATCTCAGAATAACAAAACAAAAAGACTACTTTAAAAAAATGTTGGAAATGTATTAAAAATAAGAGAAACTGAAATGCCACCTTGACACACGTATTTAGATACTTTCCTATGTACTTCATTAAATCACCTTTGGCAGCCATTACATAACTCAGCCATTCCTCTCTGCAGATCCTCTCAAGCTCTGTCAGGTTGAATGGAGACCGTTGGTGGATAGCTAATTTCAGGTCTCTCCAGAGATGTTCAATTGGGTTCAAGTCTTGGCTCTTCTTCGGCCACTCAAGAACATTCACAGAATTGAGCCTAAGCCACTTCTGTATTGTCTTTGGTCTGTGCTTAGGGTCATTGTCCTGTTAGAAGGTGAACTTTAGGCACAGTCTGTGGTCCAGAGAGCTCTAGAGCAAGTTGTCATTAAGGATCTCTCTGGACGTTGCTCTGTTCAGCTTTCCCTCAATTTTCCTAGTTCCTGATACTGCTGCCACTATGTTTTATCATTGGAATGGTATTGCACAGGTGACTGGTAGTGTCTGGTTGCCT
>NC_041397.2:295561625-295579125 GCF_900747795.2 Erpetoichthys calabaricus | reverse complement strand
ATATAGTGCCCTATCTATCTATCTATCTATCTATCTATCTATCTATCTATCTATCTATCTATCTATCTATCTATCTATGATATAGTGCCCTTCCTATCTATCTATCTATCTATCTATCTATCTATCTATCTATCTATCTATCTATCTATCTATCTATCTATCTATCTATCTATCTATCTATCTATGATATAGTGCCCTTCCTATCTATCTATCTATCTATCTATCTATCTATCTATCTATCTATCTATCTATCTATCTATCTATCTATCTATCTATCTATCTATCTATCTATCTATCTATCTATCTATCTATCTATTTTAGTGCCTTTTCTGTCGATGTTAAATGATCAATCTGATATGATAAACTCAGGTAGTACACATGTAAATGAATTGTATCTAAAGTGTGCCTCATTTTCCTAACCATATAACTCACCGACCTTACAGAATGATTTTGCACACCCCCTGATTAGGAAATTGTTAAATGTTCCTTGTAACAGTGCAAGAGTTTAATTTAAAAAATGAAAGAAACAGTTGACTTGAGAAATGTGTCATATACCACAGAGACAATCCATAAATATTACTTTAGTTTTACATTTTTCCAAAGGTCTTATAAGATTTATTCTAGGCCGGCAGAGATATTTTTATGTTCTCAGGGGGGTGTTTGAGCAGGGCCACAACAGGGTATATGTGTGAAGAACAGATAAAGGTTATTTCCAGTCTGATAGAGCAAAAAATTGGCTTGTTTAAGACGGCAACTCTCTTCAAATGTTTTTTTTTTTGTTTTATTTTTTTGTTTTAATGACTGAAATGTATGCTCTGCTAAATGCTCTCTGAGGCCATAAATGGGACCACCTAGCTTTGCAGATGCTTACGGAGAAAGCAGACTTTCACGTTGTCTGATCTAACCGGGAGTCTCAATGCTTTACTCCAGCTGGCCCTGAATGTCACTAAACAAAGAGCTTCTAGTGGACATTGGAAAGTAATGACGCGTCCCACGATATGAAGCTGACAAAGAGAGATGCTTCTTTTGGGATGAAGCAAATGTAAATGTAAAGATTTGTTCTAAGTGCTCCATTATTGCCATTACCTGTTATCTCCAAGGGTGGTGGGCTGACGGATACTCAGCATGTGCTCCAATCCCCCCTTGAAATGGTGCGGTGCTTGCATGGCTCTAATTGCTGCTTTGCCTTATTGCTCACATCATTTTGGCAGCTGGCTTATAAACTGGGGTCTTTTTCCTGTCTGATCTTTTTTAAATAACGAGGTACTCGTTATTGCCAAGATAGCTCGTAGCTTTTGGACTTCTTGGATGGTTACGTTCAAATACATAAGCTGTCACTTATAGGCCTGTGCTTCACTCCTGGGTCTTGTCTGACAGTAACACCAAAGTCAGTGCTGATGGACTGCTGAACAATTTTCCTTTTACTAATTACTGAAATTACATAGACTTTTTTTTTTTAATTGTGTGTTGCGGAAACAAATACTGTTTACATGTGAGATGTTTGTTTGCTTTAGTTTTTTACAGCTTTTCTCTATCGATTTGACACATTTCTCACACTGAAAACGCCATTCTCACAACTGTGGAAGCGTTTCCCAAAACATTCAATGCACTTCTCAGAGTGGCACAACGGCTGTGCGAAAGGCTCTAAAACACACAGAGCACTCACCCCATACATTGAAATTCACAAAGCTGATCAGTCACAACAACAGTGTGACCAAATAGTTACGCCATGTTTGTCATTTACAGAGACCTCTACCACAAAAGTCGTTTTCTCTTCATCAGAACTTGGCATTTCAGAATACTGCTGTCATGACAAATGTGGAACCAGTGAAATATAATGACACCTTACTGGTGAACACACTTACTGTATTTACAATATATACACAGACTAGAATATATACAGTACCCTTCAAAAAATATAATTGTAGTAAACTTACACAGGAAATGGAAATGTTCTGTAAAAACAAATCATTTTGAACTGAGAGAAAATTCCATTCCATTGCAAATGAAGCAATATCAACGGACGGACCCCCTCATGGGCCATCCATCTTTGGCTTCAGGCCACAGAACTTGATCCACATCACACCTTACAGTTTGTCTTTCAAGGCACAGGGAGAAAAAGGTTTAGTACACTATGTCTCAGCCACCCACCCAAACACAACATGCTTCAGGTGTTATGTCTTCACACCCGGCCCCTCACTGCCTCTACATCTGGATATGGGGCTGGTGCTCACACATCTTCCACCTCCATATAGAAATAAAACTCCTCAATTGGGTTAAGGAAGGGTGAATATGGTAGCAGAAAACTAGTTGAACATCCATGGAAGGGCATCAAACCAACAGGGTGGTGAAAGCTTACATTGTCCCACATTTGACAGATATGGTGCAACCACTCAAACTCTCTCAAATTCAGAAACAAGAACATTGAATAACCCACCTAAAAATAGTAGTAGCTGATCTGTAATGAAGGGCCCAATATTTGGATCACTGTTGGAGTTCACCCTGTTCAGACATCACAGCACACATGGTGATGTTGCCTCCATGTTTTCCAGAGACATCCAGCATAGCCCTGTGAGATTCCTGCCACGTCATCTTTTCTTGTTGAGGTTTACGCCTGCCTCCTCAACCTACACAACCGTGTGCGGGGGTCTCACTGCCCTCGATCATTATACTCAACATAATGACCTACGTTATGGTATTCTATAGCAACTATGCACAACCATGGTAGTGAATAGATATATTAGTGTAGCATTCAACATGGAGGTGCAATACCTTTCATTCTGAAATGTCTCATCCACCCACCCAAACACGACATGCTTCAGGTGTTATGTCTTTACACCTGGCCCCTCACCGCCTCCACAACTGGTTATGGGGCTGGTGCTCACACATCTTACATCTCCATCTAGAAAAGAAAAGCAAATAAGCTCCTCATTTGGGTTAAGGAAGGGTGAATATGGTGGCTGAAAAGAAGTTGAACATCCTTGGAAGGGCATCAAACCAACAGGGTGGTGAAAGCTTACATTTTCTCACATTTGACAGGCCTAGAGCAACCACTCAAGCTCTCTCAAATTCAGGAATGAGAACATGAATAACCCATCTAAAAACAGTAGTAGCTGATCTGTAATGAAGGGCCCAATAGTTGGAACACTGTTGGAGCTCACCCTGTTCAGACATTGCAGGACACATGGTGATGTTGCCTCTGTGTTGTCCAGACACATCGGCCATAGCCCTGTGAGATTCCTGCCACGTCGTCATATCTTGTTGAGGTTTACGCCTGCCTCCTCAACATACACAAACATGTGTGGGGTCCCACTGCCCTTGATCATTATACTCAGCATAATGATCTACTTTACGTTATTCCACAGCAATTATGCACAACAGTAGTAGTGTATATTGTAGATATGATATTAGTGTAGCATTCAACATGTATGTACAGTACCTGTTCTCATTCTGAAATGTCTCATCCACCAACCCAAACACGACATGCTTCAGGTGTTATGTCTTCATACCCGGCCCTCACTGCCTCTACATCTGGTTATGGGGCTTGTGCTCACATATCCTACACCTCCATGTAGAAAAGAAGTTGAACATCCATGGAAGGGCATCAACCCAACAGAGTGGTGAAATCTTATGTTGTCCCAGACCACCACCACACTTGACAGATGTGGCGCAAGCACTCAAACTCTCTCAAATTCAGGAACAAGAACGTTGAATGACCCACCTAAAAATAGTAGTGGCCGATCTGTAATGAAGGACCCAGTAGTTGGATCACTGTTGGAGCTCACCCTGTTCAGACATCACAGAAGACATGGTGATGTCCAGACACATCCACCATAGCCCTGTGAGATTCCTGCCACGTCGTCATATCTTCTTGAGGTTTATGCCTGCCTCCTCAACATACACAAACATGTGTGGGGTCTCACTACCCTCGATCATTATACTCAATATAATGACTTACTTTATAGTATTCTATAGCGGTTATGCACAAATCTAGTAATGTATAGATATGATATTAGTGTAGCATTCAACATGGATGTACAGCATTTTCAGTACCTCTTCTCATTCTGAAATGTCTGCAGAATGGATGGCACAGTAGACCGCCTCACCTGAGGTTGCACTCGTCTCCCTGCCAGATCCATGCTTAGAACACGGTTGATTATATGATCAATTATGGTTCTTATTTATGGACATACTCTGGGGTTCCTTTAACCCCTCCTCCCTCTCTCTGTTCCCTGTCCCCCCACACCATCCACGTGTTCTCGGACCCCTTCCAGTCAACATACCTCATCCTGGTGCAACAGCTTGCAGATCCATGTAGCAT
This sequence comes from Erpetoichthys calabaricus, assembly GCF_900747795.2. NCBI lineage: Eukaryota > Metazoa > Chordata > Cladistia > Polypteriformes > Polypteridae > Erpetoichthys > Erpetoichthys calabaricus. The sequence goes on along the minus strand of NC_041397.2, from coordinate 295,574,804 downwards.
TACACATTGGAGAGAAGGAGGCTGACAGCACGGCTTTCATTTGTCTGCTACATTTACTCTGTGTATCTTCTCGCCATCTTTGTCCTGTGAGAATGGATTATGCAAAAGCTGCCTGTGCTGTCATTTACAGCAATGAGCTGCTATTTCCGTGTGACACAGTTGGTTTTTGAGTTAACTGTTATGAGTTTCGCACTACACAATGAAGAAGGGGTTTAGAGTTGGTGTGTGTGTGCCTCGGCATTTGCAGTTTGTGAAAAAACAAAGAGAAATGTGAGTGTGCTGAGACCACATGCTTGGTTTGCTGTGAGGATTTGATGAATAGTTGCGAGAATGGCATTTTTGGTGCGCAAAATGTGTCAAATCGATGGAGAAAAACTGGAAATAGATAGGTTTGACATTTTGCAGGTTTGCAAATTTGTTAATGATCAAAAACTGAAATATGAGAGAATAATTTGGAGGAAACAGTAGTTCAGTATTTTGGTTTGCTGTACACATTGAAATATGGAAGTGAAGGTCTGCATATTTGTAGTTAGAGATCCACAGTGAAATATATAAGCATTTGTTTTTCCTAATGTCGTAAAGAGCCTGCTGAAATGGTTATGTAAACAAGAAAAATGTTCCAGGGGGATGGTTTAAGAAAATGGCTGATCTAATGTTCTTTTATGTACATAGTAAGACTTGCTAGTGGGCATGTATACAGTTTTCATAATAGCTGCATTCAGAATATACTGAAGAGCAAGGATATAAGGGAGAAAGACTTTTATTATAGGCTGGTTGTGCTCCATGCTAAAGTACTTCATGTCTTTTAACCAATCAGAATATGATATGTAAGCATCGATTCAGCACTGTCATACAAATTCAGTTGCTTATAAAATGAACTTTTGCCCAAACTTTTTTGACCATTCTGATCATTTTGTAAGAGACTGCTGTGATGAATGCTCCCTCTTCAGCATTTACCATAAGATTAAATAACGGACGTAATGGACAAGTCTTCTCCTGCCTGATTTCTGATTCAAAGAGGTTTTACCAAACTTATCCTAGCAGAGGATAAGTTTCTTTTTTTAATTAGATCAGTTACCTGGATCTTCAGTAAGTCTCTACAAGCTTTGAACACCTAGATTTGGGTAGCTTATTCCATTCATCCTAGCAGATCCTCTGGATGGGAAGTGTCTTTATAAACTGCCATCTTCAGGTCTCTTCATTGCTTCATTACATTTGTATGTCGCTTCATTTGTTTCATCTTAATAGTTTTTCAAAATTCCAATGAAAAGGAATTAAACGGAGTGGATGTCAAAAGACCTGCTTTCTTATGACAAACCTTAGTGCACACTAAAGTGTAATTTATAACCATATTAACATGTCCAGTGAGGCTTCGGATGACATGTGGCTGTAATTACAGTAAAAAACAACTCTAATTTGAGGTTTTATAATTTTATGTAAGGAAGTGGTGGCTTTCTTTCCCAGCTTCCTAATGATATCTGGATTGAGCGTGTTGACCCCCCCTCGGTCATGTGCAGACCACAAAGTTACTGGAGCCTAAGTGAATTTGTCTTTGGCTGCAGATGGAAATGGGGAGCGTGTGTGAGGCGCACAGGTGTTTATTTTGTGAGGATAGTTTACGTTGCCAACAAATGTGCTACGAAACATCCAAAATGATCTTTATAAAGTAACAGGATTAAATTGCTACTTCCACTTGACCTCCCCGGGGATTATTTTGTTGGCAGAATGCAAGGAGTGATGGTGCTGCCGTCGGTGCCTGCAGCAGAGTGATCACTGCTCTCATTCAAGCAGTAAACAAAGAAATCCATTACATGGCTAACAGTGGCTGACCAGATCTTCACTTCGGGGAGGCTGAAACTAGAGGAGTGTATTCTGTAAGTACCACATGTCCCCTGTCAGCCCAGCCCGGCCATCCAGCAACGGCATTTTATCTAAATGTGTCAAATCTTAGGAGTCTTGTACTACATTTTACCTGAGAACAAACACCATAATCTTTACAATCATTAACCATCTTCTGACGTGAAATATCTCTTTCAGAATGGCACACTGCTTTGGGGATTTTTTTGTTGTTGTTTGTGTGGATTTTGCACTTTTTCCCTGAGTCAGCTGCAAATAATATTAATTTAATGCCCCCTATGTGCAGTGCAGCCCCACACTTAGGAGGCTGGAGTTCACGTTCTGGGTGCTTCACAAAAGAAGCTTGCATGTTCTCCCTGGGTGAACTTTGGTTTCCTCCCACCGTCCAAAAACATGGGAATCTTAAAGTATTAGATAGATAGATAGATAGAAAAGGCACTATATAATAGATAGATAGATAGATAGATAGATAGATAGATAGATAGATAGATAGATAGATAGATAGATAGATAGATAGATAGATAGATAGATAGATAGATAGATAGATACTTTATTAATCCCCAAGGGGAAATTCACATACTTCAGCAGCGGCATACTGATAAAAACAATATTAATTAAAGACTGATAAAAACACAGTGCAAGTTAAAAAGTGCAAGGTGGAGAGTGCGAGGCAGATATAACAGACAGTAACTTTGTATAATTTTAACGTTTACCCCCAAGGTTGGAATCGAAGAGTCGCATAATGTAGGGGAGGAACGATCTCCTCAGTCTGTCAGTGGAGCAGGACATTGACAGCAGTCTGTCGCTGAAGCTGCTCCTCTGTCTGGAGATAATCCTGTTCAGTGGATGCAGTGGATTTTCCATGATTGACAGGAGCACGCTCAGCGCCAGTCGCTCTGCCACGGATGTCAAACTGTCCATCTCCATCCCTACAATAGAGCCTGCCTTCCTCACCAGTTTGTCCAGGCGTGAGGCGTCCCTCTTTCTTTATGCTGTCTCCCCAGCACACCACCACGTAGAAGAGGGTGCTCTCCACAACTGTCTGATAGAACATCTGCAGCATCTTATTGCAGATGTTGAAGGATGCCAGCCATCTAAGAAAGTATAGTCGGCTTTGTCCTCTCTTGGACAGAGCATCAGTATTTTTATTTATTTATTTATATATTTTTTTTATTAGGACCCTTTTCTGCATATTTCATTGTGTTGTAGATTTAGTTTTAAATGGATCAAGTGAAGACATCTCTTCAGAAAGGTTTGCAAAATTATTAAAAACCAAAAACTGAAATCTCTCATTTATATACCTGGTCAGAGCCAGGTGGCCCTCCAAATTGTGGTCACGTGCATCCTGTTTGCTTTAATTCTCTTTGAGATGTGTCTAGAACTTGTTTGGAGTCCACCAGTGGCAAACATCGTTTAGAAAGGCACAAACCTGTGGATAGAAGGTCCACAATTCACATTGCAATAAAGCCATAAAGTCCAAAGACCCCTCTGTAGTCCTCCGCAATTAAATTATGGTGAGGGCAAGGAGATAAAATAATTTCTAAAGCTTGAGGTGGTCCCAAGAGCACAGTGAAACTGAAGAAGTTTGGAACTGCCAAGACTCGTCCTAGAGTTGCCTGTCTGGTCAAACTGAGTAACTGGATAAGAGGGACATGAGCCAGGGAGGTGACCAAAAACATAATGGTCACTGTAACAGAGCTTCAGAGGTCCTCTGCTGAGATGGGATAACAACCACTTCATCAGCACTCTATCGATCGGCGTATATGGTAGAGTGGCTAGAATAGCGGTATCCAACTCCGGTCCTAGTGGGCTGCAGTGGCTGCAGGTTTTCATTCTAACCCTTCTCCTAATCAGTGACCACTTTTCATTGCTAATTAACTCCTTTTCCATTCATTTCAATAGCCCTGTTTTTAAGGATTCAGTGCTCTGAATGGATTCATTTATTTATTAAATGGCAGCCAAACAGAAGTGAGATGTGAAACGAGACAAAAGATGACCAGCTAAACTGGGATTTCAAACTCCAACCATTTTCACTCCAACCAATCTCTTAATGATAAGCCAATTCTTGCTGTTAATTAAAGCTGTTATCAAATATCAGGACTTGTTGCTACTCTCATTCTGCCACAGCAGACTGTCAATTTTTCTAAGACCACCATCAAGATGTTTTGGTGACCTGAGCAGACCAACATGACCAAGACCTTCACCTTTCTTTATTTTTAGGTTAGCTGGTCATGTGGCGGCTTGTTTTGTGTCTCATTATTGTTTGGCCACTCATTAAGGAAGAAGAAACAACTAAGGGGTCTGAGTCACGTCAATTAAAACAAAGGCAAAACAAGTTAATCCACAGCAAAACCGGCTCACTAATTAAGAAGATGGTTAGAATGAAAACCTGCAGCCACTGCGGCCCACCAGGACAGGGGTTGGTCACCCCTGGGCTAGATGGATGCTACTCTTGACTAAAAGGCATATGCTTGGACTCTGAGAGCATAAGCAGAAATATTCTTTTGTTTGATGGGACAAAAATTGAACTCCTTGGGCAAAACTCCAAGCATTATGTCTGCAGAAGAGCAGGCACTGACCATTAGCTGCCAGCCCTATGGTGAGTCACGGTGGTGGCAACGTATTATGGAGGTGCTTCTCAGTGACAGGGCCCTGGAGACCGAGCAGAATGGAGGGAAGGATGAATGCAGCCAAATACAGAAAGGTCCAGGAAGAAAACCTGCCTCAGAGTGCCTCAGAGCTCAGACTGGGGTGTCGGTTCACTTTTACGAGCGACAACGGCCTGAAGCAAACAGCCAAGGCAATGCTGTTAGGGAAACCAATGGTTGTAACTATGAACCTGGTTATATTTTTTCTTTCTTGCTTATTTTTCAATCTTTTTTTTAAATATTGTGGCTTATGGCCGGGATGCCAGCAATATGGAAGAACCCTTGAGGTGGAGGGGAACTATATGGGGCAGTACCTTCACCAGGACACTGGGTGGCAGCCTTCCCCTGGGTTTCAGTGGTGCCTCGGACTCCCACAGGGCTCCTTGAGAATTGAAGTTTGGAGCAGCCCTACCAGGTTTCGTGGGCACCACCAGGGGGTGCTACAGGAACTGCTGAGCCCTGTGTGGCACCACTTCTGCCACACCCGGAAGTGCAGCTGGAAGAAGGCCATTGGACACCTGGAGCACTTCCGGGTGTACCTGTAAACAGAGCCATCCTCTACTACTCTGGGAGCCAGAGTTGGAAGGAGGAAGACCAAGCTTGCCAGAGGGAGAGTGGAGGTGGAAGGACTGAAATTGACCCAAGGGAGAAGGAAGGGACTGTGTTCTATATACTTTGGTGCTGTACTGTGCTGTGCTCTGGAAAGCGAGGAAAAAAGTGCATCCCTGGCTCTGAACAAAAGGCTGTTGTGTTGTGTCTCTGCCTGTCTGTGTCGGGTTAGGGCAGTGGTACGTGCCCTGGGCTATCACAGTATGTACTGTGTTAATATAACCCTTTTTATATATATTGTCATTCTATGTATTGTGGAGTATGGCCCAGACACAGACAGGCAGACACCTTAGGTACAGCACTCAACACATGTTTATTCATATTTACACAAGTGAAACACACACAACCCCAAAACTCCCCCAAAAGTCCAGGCCTTTCTCACACTGCCTCTCTTCAGGCCACCTGCTTTCCTCTCCTCCCGAGCTCCGTCCTTCTCCACTCCCGACTCAAGCCATCGAACAGAGGGAGGCGTCCCCTTTTAAGCTCACCCGGACGTGCTCCAGGTGCCTCCCGATAATCTTCTACCGACACTCCCCAGTGTGGCGGAAGTACTGGCTCCGCACCCAGAAGCACTCCGTTTGTCAATGGTCATCTTCCCCCCAGCACTTCCAGTTGTGCTGAGGACCAGGGCTCTCCAGGCATCAGGGCGCCCCCTGGCAGTGACCACGGGCCCCTATAGGGTTGAGCTTCCAAGCTCAGTTCCCGTGGTCCCCAAAACCACCAGGGCGGTCGCCCCTCGCAGTCTGGAGGAGGCGTAATCCCTCCTCCGGTCCTTCTGGGCATCCCGGCTGGGTGCCATCCCCAGCCGCTTGCCACAGTATCTAACGTACACCCAGTTTTTGCTTGCTTTTTACAATATATTGTTTTGATTTGCTCAAATTTTTGCTCAAAATATACAGTATATCATGATTGTATTTGTATGCTATTTGTTACTTTCTATAAATAGGGTCCACTTTAAATAAGGTCATTGATTTTCTAACCCACTTATTTCTGAACAGGGTGGCAGGGGGTGCCAAAGCCTATTTGAACCAGCCCAGGATGCAACGCAGGAACAAATTGCTGGGCAAACTCACACACACACATGAACCACACACTAGCACCAGTTTATCATCACCACTCCACCTAACCTGCATGTCTTTGAACATGCGTAGGAAACCGCAGCACCAGGAGGCAACCCACGCAGATATGGGGATAACATGCAAATGCCATGAAGAGAGGACCAGTGACTCAAACTCTTGTCTCCATGCTGAGAGGCAGCAACGATACCAAGGTGCCACTGTGACGACTCTCCACTTGATGTCTTTTTCTTATTTAGTTTTTTTTTTCTTGTCTTTATTGGCTTTCTGCTTATTTTCTGTTTAAAATTACTAGGGGGCTCACCGCCCCCTGCTCGCTTCGTTCGCCAACCCCTGTGTTTGGTTAATCCATCCATCCATCATCCAACCTGCTATATCCTAACTACATGGTCACTGGGGTCTACTGGAGCCAATCCCATCCAACAGAGGGCGAAAGGCAGGAAACACACCCTGGGCAGGGTGCTAGCCCATCGCAGGACTCGCACACACACACCAAGCACACACTAGGGACAATTTAGAATCGTCAATCCACCCAACCTGCATGTTTTTGGACTGTGGGAAGAAGCACCCGGAAGAAAGCCACGCAAACACGGGGAGAACATGCACACTCCACGCAGGGAGGACCAGGGAAGCGAACCCAGGTCTCCTAACTGCGAGGCAGCAGCACTACCCACTGCACTACCGTGCCGCTGTTTGGTTAATCGGATATACAATTTTAAAAGCTTTTTTTTTCTTTGGAAATGTTTCAGTTTCATTAGTTGCACTTTTTACTTTAAAGGTTTATTAAAAACAATATATGGAATTACCTTTTCTTCAAGATCGCATGGAATTTTGAATCCGTTTTTGGAGATACATTGTGACAACGGGGCGGCACGGTGGCGCAGTGGGTAGCGCTGCTGCCTTGCAGTTGGGAGACCTGGGGACCCGGGTTCTCTTCCCGGGCCCTCCCTGCGTGGAGTTTGCATGTTCTCCCCGTGTCTGCGTGGGTTTCCTCCGGGCGCTCCGGTTTCCTCCCACAGTCCAAAGACATGCAGGTTAGGTGGATTGGCGATTCTAAATTGGCCCTAGTGTGTGCTTGGTGTGTGGGTGTGTTTGTGTGTGTCCTGCGGTGGGTTGGCACCCTGCCCGGGATTGGTTCCTGCCTTGTGCCCTGTGTTGGCTGGGATTGGCTCCAGCAGACCCCCGTGACCCTGTGTTCGGATTCAGCGGGTTGGAAAATGGATGGATGGATGGATGGATTGTGACAACGCAACGTATAATCGCCCGTGAGTGAATATTGTAACTATTTCTCTAATAAATAACCCGACGTTTTCTAATGGTTGTCCCTTTGATTTGTTAATTGCAAAAGCTATTCTCATGGTAAACTGTAAAAATTTTAATACGAATGGCATATCACGATCTCCTTTGGTGTCTACTGTTATTTGCGGAATATAAACATCACCTTACTTGTCGCCTGTTAAAATTTGCATCGCTTCTCCGTCATCATAAATATACACCTGACCGAATTGTGTATTCTTTGAAATTAAACTTGTCGTTGCTTTAACTGTTGTGAGACGACCTTGCTTTGTCTTGCTATTTTTCCAATTACACCTGGCTCTGATGATGAATCACCTTTTGTTTGTGCTAAATGAGATCTTTACTATCTTTTTTTTTTTGATACTGTAGCGACTGACATAATAAAGTGCCACAAAAGTTTTACTTGAACAATCGCCGACTTCGTAACCCCAAACACAACTGTCTAGCACCCTCTCTGACCCCTCCTCCCCCGGGTCTCGCCTCAATCAGTACCCCGCTATCAGTCTTCCGTGCTTTACTCCGCCCCCCTCAATCGGACCTATCAGTCAATTAAAACAAAAAAGGCTTCAACCTGCTGGCGAGCTGCCTGTTCTGCTTGTCGCATGTCGTTGTTTTAAGAGCTGGGAGCACATGATGCTTGCCTGCCAAAAGCAATCCAACAACTGCTTAGTTAGAGGTCTGTGGACTTGTTTTAAATGATGGCTCACTGACTTATCTCGCGTGACGTTGTAAAAACAATACTTGTCCTTTATTTCCGGCCCAGGCGTGGTTAAATCTCTTTCTTGCAGGATGTATAACACTGCTCCCGTTTATGAAGTTCTAATCTTTTAATTCTGAGCCCTATTGGACGTGCTTTGTTTTCAATTCCACTTGTTCTGGGCTGATTATCACTTTCCTTATTTTCTAAATTTGCACCTAGATTATTGTTTTTCTTTTTAGCATTTTTTTCTCTCCACCGCATGTGGATCTCTTTTCTCTGCGCTTTTCTTTCGTCTTCGTTTAGTCGTCGACGTTTCATTTCTACCCTATTCATTTCATTTCTACCGTATTGACGTTATACACTTTATATGCGCTGAGAGCCATGGAGCTGTGTGTGCTGCGTGACTGCCTTTACACTACTGATTGTTTTTTCTGCCCGTGGTCTTATCTTGTAAGTAGGGCGTGTCTTGCACCGTGGCAAGTGTCTTTGGTCTCGCGGGTCTTTAAAATTGTCTTCCGAGAGGATCACGTATCGTAGCCTTGCTTTTGCTTTGCTTTCCAGGATTTCCTTTTATAATAGAGAGATAAGAAACATTGCCAAGCAAACAGCATATACAAAAGGCTCTAAAATCGGGAAAACAAAATGGTGTTGTGGCAAAATAATCAGAATATTCAGAAAAGACACTTAGAAATCTGCTTTTTTGCTTGTGTACATTTCAGGGATAATTAAAAAATTTTTTTACATTTTTGCCGCTGTTTTTATGTACTGCCATTTATATTTTTACCGCCTTTTGCTTCGGTTTTTTCATGGTTTGCAGCCGTGGTAAGTTATAATCACATGATTTACATAGGGAGGTCATGTCTACACATGGTATTTATGATGGTGGTACCCAGCAGCTTGGATAAAATTATAAACTAGCAATGCTATAGTTAGATAATTTGATTTAGGGGTTCTAATTTCAGGAATTATTTGTATGTATTGGGCACTCCCAATAAACATTATAGCCTTCTGAAAATGACCTCAGTTTGTCTCCCGATGATTATTTTGGTTAGCCCTTGAAACTTTTTATCTCTCAGTCCTCTTGCTCTTTATTTATTATTCCTTGTAAACCAGCTAATAGTAGCAAGCAATTCACTGTAAGTGCAAATATCTTTGGAATATTATGTAAGGTCTATAAGTATTTTGGTCTGTGATATAATTTTCATAAGTCCAGTTCTGTATGCCACCGCAATGGATTTGAAACAAACCAATCAAGATGTGATTGAAGTGTGGACTTTCAGCTTTATTTCAAGGGGTTTAACAAAAATATTGCATGTGCTGTTTAGGAATGTCAGCCATTTTTATACAAGGTCCCCGTATCTTCAGAAGTATTTGGACACAATAACATAATCATAACTATAAAGGTCATTTTCTGTATTTGGTTGAAAGTCCTTTCCAGTCCATGACTGCCTGAACTCTGAACCCTTGGCCATCTCCAAGTGCTGGGTTTCCCCTCCTGGTGATGCTTTGCCAGGCCTTTACTGCAGTGGTCTTCAGGTGCTGCTTGTTCGTTGGACTTTCTCTCATCAGTTTTGTCTTCAGGATGTGAACTGCATGTCCAGTTGGGTTGAGGTCAGTTGATTGATTTGGCCGTTGATGAATATTCCACTTTTTTGCCTTGGTTTGCACTTGTTTTGCTGTCCCAGTATGTTCTGGTCTATTGTCCATCTGTACTGTGAAGTGTCGTCCTGTCAGTTTGGCAGCATTTGGCTGAATCTGATCAGACAGTATGGTCATCCTGCACACTTCACAATTCATCCTGCTACCTCTGACAGCAGTCACGTCATCAATAAACACCAGTGACTGACTTCCATTGGCAGACACATATGCTCAGGCCATAACACAGCCTCCACCATGTTTCACAGATGATGGGGTGTTCATCAGATCATGAGCTGTTCCTTCTCTTCTCCATACACTTCTCTTTCCCTCATTCTGGTGTATATTGATCTTAGTTTCCTTTGTCCAAATAAAACTGTTCCAGAACTGGACAGGCTTTAATAAAATGTCTTCTGTCAAAGTCTAATCTGCCCTTCATGTGCTTGAGGTTCACCAGTGGTTTGTGGTACACCCTCTGTCTTTACTTTCATGGAGTCTTCTCCTGATTGTAGACTTTGGCAATGACAGGCCTTCCTCCCAGAGAGTGGTCTTGGTGTCTAAATGTCGTGAAGGGGTTCTTCATCACCAAGGACAGAATTCTGTGATCATCCTGCACAGTTGTCATCTTCGGTTTTCCGGCCCTTCTGCCGTTTCTGAGCTCACCAGTGTGTTCCTTCTTTTTAAGAATCTACCAAATGGTTGACTTGACCACTCCTGGTGCTTCTGCTGTCTCTCCGATGGGTTGGTTTTATGTTCTCAGCCTAATGGTGGCCTGTTTTTACTTGCATGGACAGCTCTTTGGACTCACATTAACAGCTTCCACATGCAAACTCCACACTTGGAGTCAACTGCAGACCTTCTACCGGCTTAAGAGTTAATGTAATTATGACGGACCTGCGCACCCCTGGCTATGAAACAGCTTGTCAGTCAAATGTACAATTACTTTTGAGCATCTGGAAATGGGGGGGCTCATATGATATTTCTGTTAAACCCTTTATATTAAAGTTGAAAGTCTGCACTTCAACCACATAATGATTGCTTTCTTTCAAATCCATTGTGGTAGCATACATAATTATGAAAATTGTGTCCAAGTCCAAATACTTGTGCACCTAACTGCTCCCCCATAAGAAGGGTATTACGCAAAATAATTTGATTGATTCACAGCCTAAACCAAATTTAAAAATGATTTTTTAGTGCAATGCTAAAGACCTATCAAAAATGTTGAGAGGAAATTCCATACCATCAACACCCAATAATGGAAAAGTAATCCATGTGTGCTTTTGCCTGAGGAGGTCCAGCTGTGGTTTATTTATTTGCTTGTAAAATACATTAACCAGATGTTTTTCAAATAAAAAAAGAGCAAGGAGGAAGAGTTTATTGCCATCAATGAGACAACTTTTTTCTCTCATATTTATTATTTGGAAAGGCAGAGTTATAGAAGCTTGAAATCATTTTGCATACCAGATGTAAATCACCCAACCGTTTTAGTTCAAGTGAACGTCTGTTTGGTGTAAAGCAGATAAGTCATTATGCCACTTTGTTATAAACCCTCTCCACAAAAAGAAGTTTATGAATATCAGACTTTAAATCTCTTTATTGGTTAATGGAAGTAATGGGTCTTCCCCCTCGTGCTCCTAAAGGCACCAGCAGCATTTCATCATCTGGTGGATAAACTGCAACAGACACACCTCAAGTGTCTTCTGAAACATGTTCATGTAGATGTTGTGGAAACCCTGCGTGTGTACAGCCGCTCCGACCCCGACACAGGCAGGCAGAGACGCAGTTGCGAAACACAACACTCTTTATGTTAGGCTGGCAAGTGCTTTTCCTCACTCCCCAGAGCACAACGCAACACAACACCAAACAGACTAAGGCAATCCTTTTCTTTTGTTCCTTTTGCCAGTCTTTCCACCTTCACTCCTCTTCACAAGCTTCATCCTTCTTTCCTCTTGATTCTGGCCTCTGAGTAGTGGCAGCTGGCCCCCTTTTATAGGACACCTGGAAGGTGTCCAACGACCTTCTTCTAGCAGCACTTCTGGGTATGGTGGAAGTGGTGCCAAACAGGGCTCAGTTAAGTTCCAGGCACCCCCTGGAGGTGGCCACGGGCTCCAGCAGGGTTAAGTTTCCATGCTACAAACCCCTGACCCTTCTGTAAGCCAGGGGGGCTGCCCTTTATCATTTCAGGGGAGTTAATCCCACGGTCCTTCCATTGTTCGCCATAATGCCTACTTAGGTTACTTGTTTGGAAAAGATTCCACAAGCTCTTAAAGAGACTTGACTTCTCATTTATCACAAAAAAACCAACAAAAACAAACCAACATGTTATTTTAGTTTTGGAACAGTTCAATAAAACATAAAGTAACCAATAAGTAAAATAAAAGAAAATACTATTTTGCAATGATTGAGGTCTGAAGCAAGAGCCAAGTATGATCTTTCAGAACCTGGCAAGATAATATCAAATCCTCATACAGTATATGTTTTTCTCTGAAATGAGGTCCTCACAGATGTAATAGAGAAATTGCCACCAGATATTGTTTTCGTTGGATTCCAGAGCCTGAAAGCTCTGGTTATGACCTGATGGGATCTGTGAAATTTAAATCACATGCTTTACTGAAAATAACTCAACCTCAGGACCCCAACGGAGATTAGAATTCAAGATTTGAGTTCACACAAATGTAGGAAGCAGGCCTGAGGCCTACGTCTGTCTGTCTGTCTGTCTGTCTGTCTGTCTGTCTGTCTGTCTATCTATCTATCTATCTATCTATCTATCTATCTATCTATCTATCTATCTATCTATCTATCTATCTATCTATCTATCTATCTATTCATATTCATGAAATGTTTTGAATGGCTGGTTATGCAGAGCATTAAGTCCATTCTTCCCCCCTCCCATAACCTGTTTCAGTTTGCATACAGGTCAAACTGATCCATAGAGGATTGTATTTCTGCTGCTCTCCATCCAACCCTCACCCACCTGGACTCAAAGAACTCCTACGTGTGAATGTTGTTCTTAGATTTTAGTTCAGCATTCAACACAATCATTCCCCAGCAGCTAATACAAAAACTCAGCCACTTGGGACTCAAGACCTCTCTCTGCAACTGGGTGTTGGACTTTCTTACAGGGAGGCCACAAAATGTGTGGGTCGGCAATATCACCTCTAAGACCATCACGTTGAGCACAGCGGCCCCACAAGGGTGTGTGCTCAGCCCGTTGCTCTTTACTCTGCAGACCCACAACTGTGTATCAATCTACAGTTCCAGTCACATTGTCAACCGTGGTTGGCCTCATCACCAATAATGACGAAGCCAACTATAGAAACGAGGTGAGCCAGTTGGCCCAGTGGTGTAAAGACAACAA